>NC_056745.1:1280489606-1280732106 GCF_019279795.1 Protopterus annectens
TGCAAACTTTGTCAGCCAAAGTCCTCCCATGTTGGCCTGTACTTCTGAGAAGTAGATGCCAAACAATAGGGGGCCAAGGACCGAGCCCTGTGGGACACCACTTGTGACCGGCTTGGAGTCTGACACAGCGCCAGCAACTCTAACCCTGTGGGTTCTGTCCTTAAGCCAGTTTGCAACCCATCTTGTGACATATGGGTTTACATTTAAGCTGGTAAGTTTTCTACAATACCCGAGTGGGGTATTGTGTCGAAAGCCTTTGCAAGGTCAAGGTAGGCTGTATGGACTGCCTTTCCCTCATCAATGGCCTTGGTGACTGTTTCGAAGAAGTCGACCAAGTTCAAAAGGCATGATCTTCCCTTGACAAAGCCAAACTGGGTCGGGTCCAATGTCTGCAAGTCCCCTATATCTTTGTTTATGAGCTCCATTATGATCCTCTCCATAGCTTTGCAGACTAGACTTGTTAAGCTTATGGGGCGGTAATTACCAGGGTCCGTAGAGGTGCCGCCTTTATGGAGTGGGACCACAGTTGCCGTACGCCACTCCTTGGGCACGTATCCTGTGGTAAGGCTGAGATTAAACAGCTGCCTTATGTGCGGGTTTAATTCCTCATTTAGCTCGTGTAGCACACAGCCGGGGACACCATCCGGTCCCATTGATGCTGTGTTTTTAGCTTTAGAGAGAGCAGCTTTCACCTGCGCATTTGAGATGTTCGGGAGGCTACACTCGGCTGGGATAGTTATCTCTCCTTTAGGGGAGAGGGGTGAAGTTTGCACTGAACCTGTCTGCCAGTATGTTGGCAATGTCTGTGGGTTCAGTGATTTTTGTATCATTTTGGACTAATTCTGAGCATATCTGGGAGTTTCCACCCAGGTTCCTAACATAGCTGAAAAAGGCCTTATGATTTTCCTTTGAATCCATGGCAATTTTTCTCTCAAAATTGGCCTTAGTTGATTTTATGAGTGCTCGTATTTTTACTAATAATGATCAGGGTGACTTCCCTTTTATGGATTTTGTTCTATCATGTAATAGCTTTCTCCTCTTATTGTAAAGTTTGTTAATGGCTGGGGTCCACCAGACTGGACGTTTGCCCTTTGTGGAAAGAGTCTTGGTTTTATTTGGGATTGCCTGATCCATGCAGTCCTGGAGGTGTTCATAGAAGGCATTTGTAAGGGCTTCCGCAGCTTGGGTTGTGGTTTCCTCTGGCTCAGGGGCCTTGAAGGATACCACACCAGTCTTGAGTAGTGTGAAGTTTGCTTTAGAGAAGTTCTTCACTATGGTCTTTTTGTTTGGGGTGGGGGCGGGATGTGGATTTCCAGTGAGCTTAGTTTATGATCAGATCTCACCCATGAGGGATATACTTCGGTGTGGAGCATTTTGTCCCCATGTTTGTGACAATGAGATCTAGTATATTTTCTCCTCTTGTGGGAACAGTGACTAGCTGTTCCATGGCATTTGAATTTATGAACTCCAGGAACCGTTGGGCTAGAAAGTTAGGGCTTGAGTAATGTTCCCAGTCTATATTCGGGTAGTTGAAGTCACCCAATATGATGGTGTTTGGAGATACATTTATACCCTCCAGTGTCTTCAGGAAGGCTGTGTGGGGTTCCTGAGTTTGAGAGGGTGGCCTGTAGCATGCTACAATTTGTAGAGCAGTTTTGCCTATGGTTAGTTGCACCTGGATGGTTTCCGAAGCTTCGTGCTTTGCCACCAACCTGGAGGTGTGGGTATCCTTTATGAATATGGATACACCCCCTCCTTTTGTGGTGCTCACTGAATCCTATTCAGTAATTTTGCAAGGCATCATCTGTGGAATAATCACATGTTAACTCTTTTTCACAATGCATACTGCAGACATGGTGTACTAAGTATGCATGCACTGAATTTTCTGAAGTGGTACAGTTAATTAAATGTGTTATGTAACATATTTTGCAATTGAATGAAAATGTATCATATTATTTTTTTATTGTATAATATTGCCTAATTATGAATTCTGTTGTCTGTTTACATACTGCACATCAGATTATTTCATTCTGTCAAACACAATAATTTGTGGTCTCAGAGGTAAAAAACATCATTATTTGTGCAGTTGTTAGGGTAAAGTGGCGGGATACTCATTTTATTCTTTAAATTTCTTCTTAGTGTTTCCCTGAGTAGTTGTGTATTACTATTTTTAAGCTGTAGGTCACTGCAAGCTTTAACACTGGTAATGCATAGAACATAAAATTGTGATAATGACTGCAATCTTAAGTTATTACATACACTTTTCTTTCCACAATTTCATGAGGGTTTAAACAGTACCATTACAAGAATGGAATGCATACAGTTGGAAATTGTCCTAAGTCTCTTCCCCATTTTTTTTATTTTATAACTTATACCCCTTCAATTTAAACACTGGCATGAGTGTGTTCAAGTCAATTGTAGGGACTAGAAATATCACACAAGGTCAAATGTATCATACATACTATATTTCCTAAAGATAGGCTACGTGATAACGTTAGTGATTTTGAAGCAGGGTTGTCATAAGAGCTATATGGTGATTTGGTCCGAAATCATGACTTGCTTGATACAGGTGATCCTGCAGACACTGATCTGACTGTGCTGCGGGATTGGGACCTCAAATGGTAGGTACTGCTAGATGTAAATGAGCACTGACACGGCTTGCATTAAATCTGTTGTGCTTCCTCCCCATGACTAATTACAGTAATTTCTTAAGAAGCACTTGTAGTCTTATGTGATTTGCCTCCACATGTCCTTACAGTACATCATCCTCTTCCCCTTCTGACTCCTACTTTTGTCTGGTAGGTAATAATTAGTGTACAAATGGAGGTGGCCATGGATGATTGATGTGCCACCATACTATACATCAGAAGGATCATGGCATTATCTCTGCTCGGTGGCATTTTCATGTGCTGCTGGAAATTCTTACATATGGAGGACTCTGACCATTTCCAGCTGAATGACTGACTTAACAATGTCATGGCACATTTGCTGCTGAACAGCCAATGCTTTACATGTTTCCTGGGTTAGCTGTGACAAATTCCTATACCTGGCACCACCTTGTAAAGGTGCCGTTGTGGACACTGCAACATCTTAAGTTCTGCCATCATCCTGAAAGTGTCCATCTTGGTTTGAAGATACTGGTGTAGAGGTGCCTAGGTTTTCCTCGTGTACAAGCATGAGTCTAATGTCAGCATGTGCTTGACTTTGAGATGCACTGTTGCTAACATGTTGTCGAGTGTGAGATCCTGAAATTAAACTTGGGGATTGAGTGTCTCTTTCCTCAGGCTACCTCATAAATATAACTAGGTTATTATCATCATTATCATCATCATCATCTTCAACAGTCATTCTACTACTATCTTCCAAATGTTTTGCTATAGTGGAATTGTTTGCTTCCGCTGATGACTCTACAGAAAATTATTTGAAAACATTGTAAAATAAATAAGTAGCATACACTCCTGAATGCTCTGTATGGAGGTGTGGAAGACACTTATCATGCACACTACTTGTCATTATGTGCAGATGTGGTAGGTTTAACTGTTCATACTAACAGATCAGTATTTAATGTAACCATTACATGTCATCATTCAATTCACTATATAAATATATGTTACTGTTTTTAAACCAACCTTCCTGAGCAGACATGTTGCTGCAGCAGATGTTGGTAATAGTCAGTGTCTTCACCATCTCTGAGTTTTACAGTACCATTATCGTCTGTGTCACAGTCATCCCTGCAAATGAATAGGAAATCTGATGTTAAAGGGATAAGTGCCGGAGGTCCTCCATTACTAGAATGGGCAATGGCATTCTGCCTTGCCCTGGCTGTAGCATGCCCTACCATATAATTTCCCCTCTTCTTGCACTGTTAAGTGCAGCTCCTTACAGTGACTGCATTAATGTCCATTACAACTTAATTCCAGGCTTTTGCCTTGTAAGCTTGTTTGGGCCCCGTTTTCAAAACAGATATGTGACATATGTCCTAAGGGTTGTCATGAAGATGCAGCTTTCCCCATGGCTGAAGTTATCATTTCACTCCCTTAATCCTGTATTATGCATCATTAATGCACATAAAAATATATGCTACAGTCATATACAAAATTATTTTGATGTAATCATCAGTCCATCAACACAACAATGAAAGCATGCCTACCATCCTCAAAAAAAAAACAGATTTTAGTTGGCACAAACCCCCATAATTATATACACATGCAGAGTTTCAGTCCATCTAAGTAAAGTGGTACTAAAGTATCATTTGTGCTATCATAGATATATCCACAATAGCAATGCAAGCAGTAGGTTAACAAATCCATCATTCCTCTATCTTCTACCAATGTCTTGTATTCATAATACTGTCATTTTCATTCGGCAGTGACACTGAGAAATAGCTCATTAAAGACACATGTATGTTTAGCAAACAAAACATTCGTGCCAATTCAGTACTTCATTGTTAAATCACTACATATCTACCATGTAAGCAGAGTCATTAAAATACACTCAAGTAAATGTTTTTTTTCAGTGATAATTATTTCCACTGCTGCTTTAATGATTTTTTCATTTACAAATGGCAGCTTTACAGTATTACGCCTATCATATCAGTTAATAAACATCTATTGAAGTGAACTCATTCATTTTACATCATTTGAACGTTTTCATATTAAATTAGAACACATCTGTTATTTTTTCTTACTTTAAAACTTCTTCAGTTTCCTAAGTCATTTGTCACCTAACCTAAGTAATCTTAACTTAATATGGTGGTGTTAAACTTATTCACGTAAGTTCAGGGTTGTCTACAAATTCTGTGTGCAGATTAGTTCCTTTTACATTTATCTGTATAAATCACAGCAACAAGTCAAAATTTACAGCAACTTATCTATATAACTACGTGTTGGCTTCTTGTGAACGCAGCCTTGGGTTTACTGGAACATGCTGAGTATAGTGGCAGTCGAAGGCACTCCTCAGCAGTTTCCAGAATGACATGAGAATGAATGGATAGCCACAATTAGTTCCTCACCTGACAATATTTTAAAAAAAGCAAAATGCAATCATATGCATATGAGTTTACAAAACCATGTAGCATCATCCCTGCCCATCTAACATAAGCTGGCACACTTTATCACATTAAATTAGTCATTTACTAAACATTACTACTCACACCCACAAGATTTATTTCTACAAAAAGCACCCCCAACAAAAATAAATAAATAAAAATACTGCTGGTATTCTGCCTGAGGACTGCATAAATGACATTCAGGTGCAATACTCCAAAAAGGTAGCAAAAACAATCCACAGCAGCAGCAGCAGTACAGTGGCTACTGTAAGTAAAATAAAAACTGGTGACTTCATTAATGACTTTTATCAACCATATAAATAAAATGCGAATCAATTCCTTAAAAGAAACATGTGGGTGACAACTCATTTTTGGTAAAACCAAACTTACCAGCAATAAGAGTACCAGGTCTAATGAGCCTGCTAGATAGCTGGGTTTTGTTTGGATGATGTCACACCCCAGAGTAAGTGGTTCTAAACCTGTGAACCACAGCCCTGCTCATACTTTCTTTATTTAGTACTGGCCCTTTGAATTATAGCAGCACCTGCGATGGCACAAAGATAAGTTCCAAATGGGTCAGATAAAGAGATCAAAATAATGCGCTTCCTCTGATAGCTTCATACCTGAATAAGATCCTGGAGTATGTTAGAGAGTCAGTGCAGAAAAGGATTGACATCTGCCAGGGGATGGGTTAACACCTGTCATCCCTGATAGGGATCACCCACTCTGACCCTCAGTGCAGACAACGAGACAATCACTTAGGGAAAGTGAACAGCTTGCTGTGTTGATTGATTAGGTAATGGCAAGAAGGCCAGAGTTCTATAGAAAGTATTTTTTATTATTTTATTATTTTTTGGTCATACAATTAATAGGCATAAAAGTACGCTGTAAGAAAGTCACATAATTGAAAGTGTATGCTAGAAGAAATGTGTATAAATTCAAATATGTATCTATAAGGTTATAATAACGCAAAATAAAGCATAAACATATCTGCACATACAAATGCATTTGTATGCAAATAAATGGAACAATTATGTGATAACATAATTCTCTGTATAAATACAGATGCAAATATCTGAATAAGAACCATAATTAAATATACATATACAAGTCTGTTCTGTAAACTATAGATATATATCTTCATGATTACACTTAAAACAACTATTTTTCATATATATATATATATATATATATATATATATATATATATATATAAATGTGCTTATACACACACAAATTTGCATTGCCGCATAATTTCATTTACAGTATGCATTACCTTAGTTAATAGTTGAAGTACATGCAGATGGTTTTGTAAAGAAAGGATTTTGTTTGTGTAGGCCAGAAAATATTTATTAGCATAGTAATTGTATAAAGTCATTTTTTTTCACAACACTGACTGCACAGACAAAATGACTGAACTCATTTAGGCACCATACCCTAGTAAGAGTAGTGGTTGGGGGAGGTCAGTTGAGGATACAATGTCAAGTGAATGACCAGCAAATAGTATTGTGAGAAATGACTAGTTGCATTGTTTCTGTATAAATTTTAAATAATCCCCTTATATGCTTATAATAATTAAGCATTAAATTATTAAAACACACATTGTTGTCCTAAATATACACATTGTATCAATCTGTAACAGTAGTATGTTTCATTTAATGAAGGTTGAATTGAAAGGAAGGAACTGAAATAAAAAAAATGAATGCTGTCTAATATTATTTGTGAATTTAGTGTGTATATTATTTCTTTCTCTCTCACTAGCACTTGTTCTCTCTTTTTCTTGTTTTAATTATGCATCCCTTTGTTCTTCATTATTTTCTTTCTCTCCCATTTCAGTTCATTGTTTTACAGATCCAGATTTCTCAGGAGCAGCTCAGATGCATGGGTCAGGGAATGTTCACCCTCTGTTTGTCCAGGGACATCCTCACAGGATTGGGTTGGTGGCCATGGTGTGTAGGCACCCAGGCATTTAGCATCCTGGCAGGCCTTAACAAACAGGGGCTTCAGACTTGGATGAGTATGTGGTGGAGTAGGTCATGGACAGGCAGCTTCAGCCAGATGAGTCTACCCTTCAGTGGGTGGAAGACTTGCTTCAACAGACAACACCGAACAGTGCACCACCACAGGCCCATTTATGCATTTGCTTTAAATAGGCCTTTTATCAAAATGCCTTCACATTGCATTAGTCAATAAGAATACCCTGTGCTTAGTGTATATGCATAAAGTTGTAGCAATGCTCTTCGCGGATAACTGCTACACAGGTGCAAAATCTGGGATTATGAATACCACCGCTAGTGTTTAGTATATGTTTTCATTTGATTTGACTTTGTTTTGATAACCATGGTAGAACACTCATTCAAATGTGTGTTTTTTTTTTAAGCAGGCTCATCACAGGATAGATGAAGCATAAATAAATAAAATGTCTAATGAAAACAAGCCCAAAGTATATGACCTTTTGATTTAAGACATTCTGCATTGCATTGTATAGAACTCCCATGCACTAATCTTTCTCCTGCTATTTACTTTGTTTTCTGTATATTAGCTGTACTTTGCATGACTGTGTTTTAGGTGTACATTACATTGTATTGATTGACTTAACTGGTTGTCTGTGCCCATGTTATATTTTAAAAATTATCAGTTTGGACCAGTCTACCTACTAAGTTATGAAGCACTGAGTAAGTAAGTAAATACAATAAATCCAGATCACGTCAGGACCCCAGTGAGAAGGAAATGTGCATGTTTCCTGACTGACGTATAAATTCCAGTTTACACACGTCAGTTGGGAACCCTTACCTCTTAATGCAGACCTTTTAGGCCTTGCATCTGTAAATTGTGTGTGCAGTTTAGATGTGGTGTCTAAGCCCGGAAGTCAAATTCATGCTTCCACTTATGCTATGGCAACTCTATTTTACATTCCTATATGTCCTAGTCTATTTTGCTTCTAGAAGATTAAGATGTATACATGTATGAGTCTTATTAAATACATTCTGCATAAAACTGTATGCTGTAGACTGAGGGACTTTTCAAAAGATTATCCAAATATAAAATAAGTATTTTACTCTGGTGATATGAATTTAATAAATGTTATGAACAGTGAAGGTCCAAGGCCCTAGCCTGCTGGAGTGCTTAGTAGTATTTTAACTTTATAGTGAAATATATATTTGTGAATGTTGACCACAAAGGACAGGGGTTGCTGGCCTTGTAAATTTTAACTGTATAAACAGTGTGTTGTTTAAACAATCTTCTGTTTTGTGGAAGGCTGCCATTTATGTGCAGCTGATTTATGAAAAGTAAGTGATTTAAATATGCAAAGGCCTTTTTACATAGGCAAAAATGTATCATTTTGTTTATTTTTTCTGTGAGCAAAGGTAATGGAAGGATTTATTATAGTTATCAGTGGCATGGTTAGGAAGAAGTGGTAGGTTTTTAGTAAGTAAGGACAAAGGTTATCTGTATGCATAGATCTACATCAAGGAAAGTCCAGAGAATTACTCTGAATCACTTCTTGATCAGTCTAATAAGACAAATCCTTGACTTCTGCCCAGGATTAGTCTGGCAGTTAGTGCAGAGGATTAAGACTCTATAAACCATTAACCCATTAACACCTATATAGAATGTCACACCTTTAATATCCTATACATATCCTTGTATTCCAGAGCATTTTCTGAAAAATCAACTTAAAGGCATGAGCTAAACAAGTGTAAATATTTTGTGAAAAGTAAAAGATATTAAAACTGTATGAATAACAATGCCATTACTAAGAAGTAGATTTCCAGTGATAATAGTCAGTTCATTCATATTTTTTACACAAACACACAAACCTATAATTGTATTTTTTTGCTAAACTTTCCCAAAAAAAATCATCATATCTTGAAAACTGTACAACCTAAACATATATCATTAGAGCACTTTTATTAAATATACATAACATTTCTTTTGACAGCAACAAATTTGTCTCTCAGTGCATATTCATTGAGATGCTTGCAGAAATATGAAAACATATTTTAATTGTATAACTAGTAATACAAATATATCATTGAATATCTCTCAAGATGTGCAACTTATGCACAAATATCAAAGCTTGTTTTCTTCAACTGCATCAACGGTTTCACTTGATGTCATGTAATAGTTTGTAAATCACTTATTTTTTTTCAAATAATTTTTATTGATTTTTATAAATACAGGTGCAACAATACTTTTAAACAATGAAAATAAACCTAACTATATACAGTGTCCATAACAGATATGCTTTTGACAATACATTCACATTTTATCTAACCATTTTTTTTTATGTTTTAACCAAGCCAGTTGTTTATGTATCATTCTTGAAGTTATAGTCAGTAATTCTCTATTACATACAATTTTGCCAGTGATATAAATTCGACAAATGGCATCATTTTTTTTTTACTTTTAAAATTTGAGGTAATGTTTTTTCTTGCTATTGCACAGAGGGACCTGAGCAGATACACTTGTGTACTTGGAATGTATGCTGGTATGTGAGCATTAAATAATAACAGTGAGTCAGTCACTTCACATTTATCTGACCACAATGCTTTTATAAAAGATTTAATTTCCAGCCAAAAAGGGATTGCCACGGCCCCCCTTTGAACAAACCACTCTGGACACACAAAGCCATTTGACAACCTTTATTATATATTATCATAACATGAACTTCAAACATATAAAAACTATCAATTGCCTTCAGCCACAATGATCCTCAGGGCAGCGTAACAACTCACCCTGCTCGAACACCTCAGGGCAGCGTACCTGCTCACCCTGAAACTTCCTCCACCTGCTCACCACCCCACACACAAATAATAGGCAGTGCACCTGCTCACCTTCCACCACACAAAACCACTGGCCAAATCAAGCCACATCCTTAGAGGGGGAACAGAAGAGGACAATCCTGTCCCTCTTCTCCGCTCCAACCAACCGAATTTTCCTTCACCAAGAAAGGGAGGGTGGGAGGGGCGAATTTACACCAAATGTAACTACTTCCTTTAGCTCCCTACACTTAAACCCATCCTGAGTCCCACCCTTCCTGACCTCACTTCCTTAACTACTCCAATCCCCCTTCACTACCTACATTGCCATGACTCTAGTGATTAGCCAATCCCTTAATCCCTAGCCTAGCACTTCCCCACCCCCCACCCCCTCCCTCTAGTTACTCGTAGGTCCAGTACAACTTTATTTGTGCCAAACTGCATTTGTCCCGGACCCCCTTTGAACAAACCACTCTGGACATCCAAAGCCATTTGGCAACCTTTATTATATATTATCAGAATATGAACTTCAAACATATAAACAATATCAATTGCCTTCAGCCACAACTCACCCTGCTTGAACACCTCAGGGCAGCGTAACTGCTCATCATGAAACTTCCTCCACCGGGGCAGCGTACCTGCTCACCATGAAACTTCCTCCACTGGGGCAGTGTACCTGCTCACCCCCCCCACACACAAATAATAGGCAGCATACCTGCTCACCTTCCACCACACAAAACCATTGGCCAAATCAAACCACGTCCTTATTGGGGGAACAGAGGAGGACAATCCTGTCCCTCTTCTCCACCACTAGCCTGGTCCCAGGCTGTTCCCCCTCCTAAACCTTAACCTGCAGAATTTCTTGTAGAAAGAGCTTGAGATGCAAATTAAATAAATCCAAACCAATTTCATTCAGATGAACTCCATCCATATGATAATAACCTACCTTTACTTGCCCAAAGTCCCCATGTTGAATGATATGTATCCCCGATTTTCTTAGCTGCCCCTCCAATGTATGGTTAACAAACCTCCTGGCCCTTTCAGTAGCTTTATAACTGCATGTCACCCTCCAAAACAATCGAGGAATCAACTCTGACACACAATTTGCATACCGGGGTACCTATCCTATAGTCTCCACAAATCCTGCAAAATAATCTCCGTTAAACACTTTTTAGTCAAAATACTCAAGTCATTACCTCCCAAATTAATTATTATTATATCAGGACACCCTATCTGTGATTTAGCCTTCTGAAATTCAAACATCAATTTATCCCAATGCATACCCCTAACCCCATGCCAAAACACAGAACATCCTAAATATGATAAACCTGAATTGCTTCCATCCTCCCTGATTAAGGCACACTTCTCAGCCCAGTGGATATACAAATGGCCCAAAATGAGTATACACTTCCCTAAAAGAAAAACAAAAATTGTTAATAATCATAAACAGTTCTATCTAATATAAGATAAAAAGGCATTTGAAGACCACCTACCCGGCCTCTTAATAACCTCAATTAAACTACCCTGTCTAGCCATATCCAAAGTCCTCCCAATTCTAAAAGAAGGAGCTGCAAACTTCTCAACCGGAACTCCCATGCAACCCAAAATACTCCTAATTAAAGTAATAAACCTACTACTGGAAACTACCCTGACATCCTTTGAACAAAACACCAACCCCTCTGAACACCCCAACCTCCTACTCCTAAATTCTGTAATCCAAGTTACTGGGCAAAGACAAAGGTTCTTGTCCACTTTGAGCACTACTGTACATCCTCTACCCAACTGATCTGTCTTGCTTTTCTATATTATGATGTTGACCTCCCTCTCAGTCACTAAAATATCCTTCAAACATAAGGAACCTAACAATTCTGATACTGTGAAAGTGCCAAAATATAACCATGTGCATAGAGTGCCCCACATAAAATAATCCAGCAACCCACCATGTAATAATCCATAACCCTGTAACAACATTTTCAATATTCCCCTTGTAATTGGCAACCGTGTATCCCTATGCTCCACCATCACCCTCCCCCACCCTCTCAACATATGTCCTAATGTCCAGGACTTTGTAAAATCTTGCAACCCCCCCAACATAGCAAAATTGCTAATAGCCACCAGATCCACTTTAACTGTCTGCAAAGCCTTATCTTTCTCCTAAGCACTAGCCACATATCTTAACAATAATTCCTCTGACCAAGCCCTTATCTCTTCTGGCAATCACAAAACAAATTGATTAAAATCAAAAGGAGCCCAAGCATATGCCTTCTTCATAGAAGAAGCCCAGGAATGCTGCACCAGATGCCTGACTATCCTGTCCCAAGATTCCACACCTCCTCCGGCAGTGTTTCCAGCACCTTGACCTACCCCGGAGCCAACCTTCGAAACCTGCAAAACTGAAAGCGGGACAAACTATCAGCAATATCATTCTTAACACCAGGCACATGTACCGCTGTAAAAGAAAAATTTATCAACAGGCTCTGCAATACCAACTTCTGTAATATCCTCAACAACAATTCTGCCCTAGCTGTCTTCTTTTGTAACACCTTCACCACAACCATATTATCTGAATGAAAAACTACCCGCTTGTTCCTCAACTGCTCCTTCCACATCACCGAAGCTGCCCATATCAGCATCAGTTCTAAAAAAGCGACATCAAGCCTCCATTCCTCATCCCAATCTGGAGGCCATTGTGCTGCAAACCATCTTCCTCCAAAATAAGCCCCCATGCCGATATCACCCGCTACGTCCAAAAACAACTGAGGTTCTTCCTGACCCACCCAATCTGATTGCCAAAAGAAAACCCCTATAAATTATTGCACAAAACCATCCCACAGCTTCAAATCCTCCCGCACTAACCTGGTCACCCTAACCCAATGATGTTTTCTCCTACCCCCTTTTAGCATATAAGCTAATGTCCTGCAAAACGTCTGACCCAGATGTACCGCTCGACAGGCAAAGTTCAAAAGACCCAACAGCTCCATGACAGAACTAAACCGAATCTTATCCTTGTCCAACACCCCCAGTATAGCTGACCACAGCCTCTCTATCTTATTCTGAGGTAGATGAAACAATTCCCGTTCCGCATCTACCATTAACCCCAGGAACTCCAATGCTCTTGCTGGACCTTCCATCTTGTGCTGTGCCAAAGGTACACCCAGTTCCTCACACATACTAGTAAATTCCTGCAACTCCTGTTGAGTCCCCACTCTCCCTTCCCCAACTAACAAGAAATCATCCAAATAATGCACCGCCTTCTGCGTTCTCACCCTCTGATTCCAAATCCAGTGTAAAAGGACACTAAATTTCTCAAATGTTGCACATGCCACAGAACAATCCATCAGCATGGCAGTGTCAAAATAGTAATTACCACCTACCTTCATCCCCAACAATGGCCAATCCTCCCTACTAATGGGTAACAAATGGAAAGCTGATTCAATGTCAACCTTAACCAACCACGGCTCTCAAAATTCCTTGATCACCTGCACTGCATCATCCAAAGAGGTGTAATGCACCCAAACTTCTTCATCCCCAGTAAAATTATTCACTGACCTCCCTTCTGGAAATGAAAGAAGCTGAATCAATCTAAACTACCCAGGCTGTTTCTTCAACACTAAACCCAATGGCAACACCTTGTAGCTAACAAAAGGTGGCTTATCAAATGGACCCCACAAACGCCCTGCCTTACACTCCTTACCTGACAACTCTTCCAAGATGTCCTCTTTCCCTTGCACTAAATGGAGGTTCTTACAACTCCCCACCCAATCCCAAAATGGACTTAATAGGAAATCCCCATTGAAACCCTTGAATGACCTCAGTCTTAAGTACGAAATCAGGACACTGGCAATACATATCCTCCAATACCTTCACCTTAATGGGGAAAGGCACCCCTCCCCCTATTGCCTCTAAAGGAGCCCATTCCCCTGGGTCCACAAAAATTGCCCCTACCTCAAGCTGTCTGTAATCCTTGAGAGGAAAGAAACTCTCCCTCTCGGCCCATACCAGTGTTGTTCCATGCACCAAAACCCTGCTGTCCACAGTAAGCCGCAGAATGATTTCCTCCACATCTTGAGCAAGTGTATGCAAATTTGCACCCAACCCATGAACAAGTACCCTTGTTAAATGACCAACACATCCCACCTGCCTCACCCATGCACATCCTGCTATTAAACCCAGCAAAGCTGTCCATCATTGTAGCCAGCCATACATCAGGATGACGCACCTCCCACCGCAGAGACTGGTCAACTGCTTTCCGTTTACGGAACCTCTCATCATACCACAACCATGCGTTCTCTGGCCTCAAACATTGTGCCTCCTGTATGGTGAGAAAATACCCCAAAAGGGGCAAAGCCAACACTCCATCCTTCTCCATCTGCACTACCATGTAATAAGTAAAGCCAGCCACCCAGTTGTCCAAAGTCCTGGGCCTAAGCTTACCTGTCCTTTTCCTACCCAGCACTGCTAACGCCACCAACAAGTCCTTGCTAGTGTCTGACTCTGCTTCCACTAACCTCTGGACCCCTTCCACATCTAGCAGCTCAAACACATCCACATACTCACCTTTCCAGATTCTTTTCTTTCACTGTCCCCAAAATGTACAGGGTTAAAATATCCCCTCTATTGCCCTGTCCCAGTGTCTGAGTAGCTAGCCAGTCCCCTGGCCGCAGCCCAAAATCTGATCCTACCTCCGAATCAGTCAAGCTGTCCTTAGACTCCAGGTCCACTCCAACCATCTCTCTGCCCAGACACCTGGCTACCTGTACCAACCCCCTTTGCACTCTGTCTGGCAATGTTTCTCCCCTTTCCATATCACCATCCAACAAGACCTCATCAACCACCTGCACCTCAACATCCTCACCACCTAGATCTCCAACCATTGGTAAATTAATATCATTACCTGCACCTTCGCCTTGTGATGTACTGGGAACAGGAGTCTACACTGTAACCATCTGTTACTCCACCTACTGCCTTTTCCCCGGCCTGGAGTCGTCACAGGGTGCAGTCTCTTTCAGCCTGAAGCTTGCTCTGGCTCCACCTCGGACCTCATCATATCCTGAAATAATTCTTCCACTTGGGCTATGATAGCCTGCCATCGTTGTTGCAATTCTGGTAACTTAGCCATCTGTAAAAAAGAACACAATGTTAATGCTGTTCCACAAACCTGACTGCTTTACTCCCCCCCAGCCCCTATAATATTGTCTTGCCCTATGCCCCACCACTCTCTACCAACTCCCCTACTTACCTATACTCTGCTGCCTAGAACCACCCCTTGCATAGCTTACCTGCTAGGTATACACTCTCATCAGTAGCTAATGCACTTATATTTCCTCCATAAATAAAATATCCCCTGCCTAGCACACACTTTACCCTTCCACTGCACACCCATTCAGCCACACACTTCCCTACAGCTACCATCCCCTGCCCTATCACCACCAGTTGTATAACTATCTATCTATATATATATACACACATATATATATATATATATATATATATATATATATATATATATATATATATATATATATATATATATATGTATATAAAGAAAAAAACTCCTATCCTCTACCCACCTATATTCAAGCCACACAGATTCCAGCACCATTCAACCCCCAGAAGCCTGTAACCCTTACCTCTTTCTTCTGGACCGCAAATCCCTATCCCATGAGAGGTAACGGTCGAAATCCACAGTGCACATGCGCGAACCGGCACCCGAACAGCTGAAAATGAAAGGAGCTGCCCGAGAAACCACCAGGGAAAGTGAAAAGGAATCCCCATCACTACTGATGCTGAGGGAAGCCAGCGAGTACAACCCCCCCATAAGGAACAGCCGCCAGAAACCGCACGCATGTGTGGAAACCAAGAAAAGACAACGGGGACTGGAGAAAGGCCGCAGAAGCCCAAGAACCCACCAGGGAGCACCCAAGGATCCAACAGACACCAAGACAGGACTGGATTACAATGCTGGACCCCCCACAGCCTACCATGACCACCAGGGAACATGCCAAAGACCAGAAAAAGCCACAGAAGCTCTGGAACCCACCAGGGAGCACCCAAGGATCCAACGGACACTGAGCCATGACTGGATTACAATGCTGGACCGCCCACAGCCTACCACAACCACCAGGGAACACACTAAAGACCAGAGAAAGCCATGAAAGCCCATGAACCCACTAGGGAGCATTAGGAATACACCAAACTTGATGACCTAGATAGGATTACAGCACAGGACCCCCACAGCCGACTGCAACTACCAGAAAACACACCAGAGACCAGAGGAAGTTCACAGAAGCCCATGAACCAACCAGGGAGAACTAGAGAGACACTGAACATGATGTACCTAGACCAAATTACAGTGCTGGACCTCCCCCCACAGCCTACCACGACCACCAGGGAACACTTTTTTTTTGTTTACCAGGCCTACCCACATAGCTATACTTGACCACATGGCCAAGGCCTAACCTACCAAGACCAGCCCTACCACCCAAATGGAGCCACCACTGGACCACCAGCAAGCACTTCAATAACCACGAAACAACAGGGGACACCACAGGACACCAGGAAGCACCTACCATAACACCCTGCCTACCGGACCCCCAGAGAATCACACCAATACCCAGGTAAGCCAAGCACCACACTCATACAGACAGTATCCACCAACCATTCACCCACACACACTCTCCACTCAGTAACCTTCCATGCCAGCAAGCCCAACCTATATTCCCAAACTGCATCCCCCTTAAAATTACTAACAGAGAACACCAAAGGGAGAGGAGGGAACTAATTCAGTTAAACTAATCCCTTTTCTCCCCACCATCCAAGACCTACCTGCATCCACAATAGTTACAGGTCATCTGGCCATAAGCTAGCTGTTACTGCACCACCAATTCACGCCAAATGTAACTATTTCCTTTAGCTCCATACACTTAAACTCATCCTGAGTCCCACCCTTCCTTATCTCACTTCCTTAACTACTCTAGTCCCCCTTCACTACCTACATTGCCATGACTCTAATGATTAGCCAATCCCTTAATCCCTAGCCTAGCTCTTCCCCACCCCACCCCCTCCCTACACTTACTCGTGGGTCCAGGACAACGTTGTTTGTGCCAAACTGCATTTACAGTTTTACATTCTATAAACATATGTGCCCAGTCTGCACATACTCCTTATTCACATTTCAAGCATTCAGATATTTCATCTCCTGACAACAGTGCCACTTTATGAGGAGTAAAGAAACTTTTGTAAATGAATTTCCATGTGTAGATTTTCCAAAAGGGAGATGATGTAGTATTACTAACTGATATAAGTATTGTTGTTTTCTCCTTTTCTGAAAATCTGAATTTATTAACCTTTTCTGTGTGATTCCATAAAGATTCATCTGGGGCTTGTATGTCCATTCGTAGTGTTCTATATAATCTTGATACTGAAAACCCATCATTATTGCATAATGCATTAATTTTGCAAAAAAGTGTTAGAATTTTGGGTCTAAGCATGGATTTCACTATTTGACTTATTTTTAATTAATTTACTATATACTCTCTGAATGTTTGTATGTTTAGCCAATTGTTCTGATTTATGTTATAACTTGCTATTAGGGAAGTAGCCTCCTGAATATAATTGGAGTCAAGAACTTGCTACCAAAACACTAATCCATTTCCTTTCATTTCTCCTATTTTTTCATGTTGTAAGAGTCCAAACATGTCTTTGTAAATGCAATAGGAAACATTAAAAATAAAAGGTCTATTGCTTTGTAATCTTTGTTTATTATTTCTTTAAAGTTCTTTACCGTGTAGTCAATAAAGGGAGAGAAATTTTCTTTTTTACTTGTATTATAGCAGAAGTTTTTTTTATGACCAGATAGACTTTTTCTGCTTCAGAGAAAATATCATTGTTTATTGCTTTCCCATTATTATCTACTGATATTGTTTTATGTAAGTTGTTCCAAACAGATGTGTACTTATAATTTAGCCATTGACTTACGACGTTGAGAATGACTGATTCTGCATATAGTTCTAAGTGTGGAAAAGCTATTCCACCCTCTTCACAATTTCTGTAGTGCCAAGCATGACTAATTCTTGTCTTTTGGAAACCATAGAAATTTAACTAATAAAGAATTAAGTTGCTTCATTAATTTTTTTGAAGGGGAAGCTATTATAGTTTGGAAGATATACAAAATTATAGGTAATATAATCATTTTAACTAAGGTTAACCTTTTTTACATGGTAAAGAACATTTTATTCCATTTGTTTAAATGTTCCTTGACAGTGTTTATTAACATTGTGTAGTATATGTATATACTCTCTTTCCGATTTGTTTTTATATATATCCCAATTAGAATTACTGTATTTTTCAAGGATGGGGTTTGTTTTTTTGTTCAGCAAAATAGTTTCAGTTTTGTTATGATTAAAATTTAAACCTGAAATATTTTCAAAATCATGTAGAGATTTTATAATATGTTCAATTGAATAGTCTATGTCCCCAATTGTTAATAAAATATCATCAGCAAAAAGCTGAATTTTTGAATTATAATTGACTTTAATATGAAAGCTACTTATTTTGTCATTAGTTCTTATGTAATTAGCTAAGGGTTCCACTGATATAGCAAATAAAAGAGAGCTATACGACGCCCTTGCTTGGTGCCTTTCATTATTTTAAGTGGACCTGATAAAATAGCTCCAATTATAATATATGATATAGACGTGGTATATAATTTGCTTAAAAGTTTTATAAAATATGAGGAAAAGTTATATGTTTCTAATACTTTAAATAAATGTGGCCAACTTATAGAATCAAAGGCTTTATCCAGATACAAGCTAATAATTAATTCATTTTTCTTTTTGTTTGCATAGTCAATCAAGGTTAAAAGTCTAATGACATTATCTTGGACCTTTCTGTGTGAGATAAACCCTGTTTGATCATATTTTATTATTTTTGGCAAAAAGTGATTTAATGTATCTGCCAGAATTGATGTAAAACTCTTGTAGTCCACATTCAAAAGAGAAATAGGGCGATAAAAAGTGACTAGATTAAGGTCTTTTTCATGCTTTAACATGGGTGAAATCATGGCATACTTCCATGAAGGAAAAACACTGTCATTCTTTCTGAATTCTTCAAAAGCATCAATTATGATCATTAGAGTTTCGTCTGGAAGTATCTTACATATTTCTCCTATTAGTCCATCAAAACCTGGAGCCTTATTATTTTTAATGTTTTGTATTCTTTCTTTAAGTTCCTTTAATGATATTGGTTTAAGTAGTCTAGTGTTTTGTTCTTTTGTTAATTTTTTCTTTATGTTGTCTCTCAAGAATTTGTCCTTTAGAGTGTTGTCAGTATTAACTGAATTGGTGTATTCAATGTTTCTTTATGTGTTCTAAAGGCCTCTAACATTTCTTTTAGATCAGTTACATGTTTAGGTTTATTCTTGGAATTATCTATAATTTCTTTAATATGATTGGTGATTGTCAAGCTTTTCGATTTAACTGCAAGCCTATGCAGAGTTTTGGGATTGGTTGAATAAGTTTGTAGTTTTATTCTGTCTAGGTTTATTGCTACTTTGTGATTCAGAATCTCTGTGTATGTTATGTTCAGTTGTTTTATTTCAGAAATTCTAACAGCATCTTTTGTGTCTAAGTTCCTTTTTAATATATCAATTTTTGATTGTATTCTTATTAACTTCTTGTCCCATGCCTTCCATTTGTTTAGATACCAACTTTTAGATTTACCATATAAATACGATTTTTATGTATCCCAGAGTATAATTCTAGATGTCTCATTATTATCATTGATATCAAGAAATGATTTTATTTCTTTTAATAGCCGTTCTCTAAAATCCTTTAATTTAGTGATATATGCAGGTAGTCTCTGCCAGAAAATCAAGTCCCTAGGAGTTATGTGTATTTTAAAGAAGATAGCGCTATGGTTGGATAGTTGACATGAACTGATCACAACCTCCTGTATCTTGGATATTAAGTCCTTGGTAACAAATATATTATCTATAGTTCTTTGTTTACCAAACATGTAAGGGTAATGTGTATACTGAACGAATTCTGACTCTCTTATGACATAGATATCCCTCATATCAGAAGTGCTAATAAAATTATTTAGCCTTTCGGCTGTGGCCGACAATCAAAAATTGACATTTTTAGTAGTGTCACTCTTAGAAAGGATACAATTAAAGTCCCCTTCACATATAATGTCTCCTTTAGCTTTACTTGAGATTAATTCTAGATATTTATTTGCTGTTTCTGCTCCGATACCAGGTATCCCGTATATGTCAACTAAAGTGATATACTTTCTATTTATTTCCAATGTTACCATACTCAATATACCATTTTTGTCTGACTATGAATCAATAACTTTAGGTACAGGTAAGGATTTTTTCCACAAGATCATAGTGACCCTTCTCTTGGTCTGGTAATGAGATTCAACAAGTATTGAATATCCATTAAAAAAATCTGGTTACATCCTTTTCTATTAAATGAGTCTCTTGTATGAAAGCAATGTTCAATTTGTTTTGAGATATTTACATAAACTTCCACTCTTTATGCTATTATTAAGGCCATTGGTATTAAGTGAAACACATTTATACACAGACATAACTGAAGACACCTTTTTGTGTTATGTATTCTATTATGGACAAAAAATAACTTTAAACATATGTAATATATATATTCATAACTATATGCAACTTCAAACATGGAATATGATACTCTTGGTTCAATGAGCAAGTCATTGAAAACACCTTCTGCCATCCTACAATCGTTGGCCATTATCGGTCTAATGCTTCTGCCAAGGATTAATGAATAGCACAATATGTTTCAAAATATGACAACTCTCCTATTATGTGAAGGACAGCTAATCAACCATTTAGGGTGTCATAAAATTACATATTAATTACTTCAGTCAGACCGCTATGTTAGTAAAATAGAGTGTCTAATAACAGTGACACAAGGCATACTATTTTCAGATGATAAAGACTCTAAGTCTACTAAGTAGTAAAGCATTTGTTATTCATTGCTGATAAGGAAATAAGCAAAGACACTTACACTTATATTAGAGATTCTAAATGTCTTAATAGCATACTTATATCAAACCGTTTATATTTTGTAATAGATACCAAGATTTTGCAATAGAATGCAATAAACATGATGACCTCCTAACTTTAACTTAGCTAGTATTTAACACATATTTCAAAAGAATAGAGTGAGAATTATATATTTACCAAACTTTTCATATCAACTTTTGTTGAACACATTATAACGTTGTATAAAAATTGTGAGCAACAAATGGGAGATGTTAACTCTGAACATTATCATGTCCTGCCATTTGCTAGAGTAAGGGATGTTTCAAATTTCCCCAATTATATCTCCGTTCTATTGTATATATATATATATATATATATATATATATATATATATATATATATATATTTTTTTTTTTTTTTTGACCTGTCTATGTTACTGCATAAATATTCAGGAAATTGCGTAAGTGTTTTTTGTGATCTAAATTAGTAGATTTGTACATATCCATTAAGTCAGTATATGGTTAGTTAAGGCATCCAGTACATATATTTCTAAATATATAGGTGCCAGCGTATCTTTTTCTTTTTCCTTTTTACCCATAATAGTGTATACTTATAGATCAAGAGTACAGCAATATTTCATTTTAATTCCATTAAATAGCTTCAGTTTGCCCTGGCCGTTCTAGACATTATAGGCATTGTAAACAGCTATCTATACCTTTCAGGTTAATTAAACATGTTATTTTCATATTCAAAATGCTAAATAATATTATAAGCAAAAACAATTCCAGTACCTTTTCCTGCTCATTTTCGAATGGGTTTGCATTTCTGAAACTTAAATAAGCTTGTACAGTCTGTTGTGAATCCCAGCTACTGAGATCCGTCATCCTTTCCATCGCACAGTGTCACATAGTGATGATGAAAGTTCAAAGGTCATGCAGTTCTTTCCTTCATGCTGTAAATTAACAGGATGGCTGCTGTGTGCAAGAAAATGGCTGTGCTGCACTCGAGACTCAAGTAAGTGAAGCTTTTAAACATTCTGGTGGCAAACAGTGTCTCGAGGGTAGTATTAGCAAGAGTTGTACATCTAAATAAGAAAAAAGGGAACCAAACATGCACTACCACCTTGCTGATGGTAAAAAGGAAGTTATTATATTAATGGCACCTGCCATAGCTAGTCTAACACTGCCTGGCACTATGATTTTAAACATATTGAATCAGCTGTAAACATAAAACATCAATTTCTTTACATTTCTACACTCAGTTTCAGTATAGTATAATAAAGGCAAATTTGTCTGCACTTTAAGAACTACATTTTTACTGTCCCCCCACTTTTTATGTAACCCACAGTGCGCAACGCTTTTAAATAGGAAGTATAAGTTGTTGCTTCCACCTCCCAACAGTAGTTTTACTAAGTGGATATTGTGCCTCCAGGGTATTAAATACGTAATTATTTATAAGCTTTAATCTACATAAAGGCACAATGGATATATATAGAAGGTTGTCAGCACAACAGTAGCACTTAGTCTCTTGGATTCAGCAAGCCCTGCATGGAGTGCAGGACTAGTACAGGAGTTTCAGCAGGCAATATGTCTGCCGCACGATCCAGGAATAAGCTGTAGCGATGTGCACGGACTCAGCCCCTGCATGCAAATTGCCCCAATTGTTGGTGAAATCCATGCAAATGAGGTGAATTTGTGATCCAGGAAGCTGGAAGCCAGCCATGCAGGACTAGTGTAATGTTGAGAAATGTACTTGGCCAGTAACCGAGTACATTTCTGCAAACTACAAAACGGAGCCATGACAGCTCCAAATAAGGGGTGGATATTAAGTAGAAAGCATGCCAATGGCCAAATATATGGCCACTGGCATGGAAAACAGTTGCAAAAATAAAAAAAATAAACTTTTAATTTTTTAGCCAATCTCGGCTGTTTATGCGTAGAGCAGCGGCGCGCAAACTGGATTGAGCGAAAAATTTAAAAAAAAGCCTAAAATAAGCATTCTAACCAAAATCACTACTTTGCCATTATACTCAATGGCAAGCAGAAAACGCCATGGCCAGTGAATAGTGGTTACTAAGGGGGGAGGCTCAGTGTGGGACCTGCAACTATGCATTAGCAGGAAATATATGCAAATGAGGGGAATGATACTGAATCCCAGATTTCCCTTGCATGCTAGTCAGCACCCAGCAATGTAAGAGCAGGAATAGCTTGGTGCAAGCCTAGGAGTTAGCTGACATCATAGGGTCATGTGTCAGGCATACTGTAAGTGGATTGGAGCTCTGAGGCTCGGGTTTGCCCTTAGCTGCCTAGTACTCTTTACATTGCTTAAGCGGGTGCGCACGCCGTGCACCTGGTTTTAAAGGAAAAAAAGTAAACCAGGAAATAGCAGCTCTGTGCACATTTGAGCTCTGTATTTGCACAGCGTGCTCCCCAGGCTTAAACAGGAAGGCAATGGGAAGGGAAAATTGCATTAGGAAGGTAATCAAGGAGAACTAGCATAGCTGGTAGATGAAATGTATCAGAATCAGCCAATTACATAGGCAGCAGACCAGGCAAGCCCAGAACACTATTATAAACTATGCCCATGCCTTTCCCTCTGTTTTTTCCCACATACTCTACACCACCGGTGTATACAAGTGGGGAATTTTTAACAAACAAAAGCAACAAAATGATAGGGGCTGCAAAAGCTATCATACAACAACAGGTGGAAAAGGCTGATGGTGGTGAGAATGAGAATGCTGTCAATGAACCCACAGTGAGGAGATGGAGAAGAGTGTGCAGACCCAGGGTAATCTACCACGGGCTACATGAGCTGAGATAGTGGAGCACTATAGGGTGGACAGGGACCTCTTACAGCAAATTGTTGAGCTCACACAGAACTAACAGAGGGAAACCCATCCTAGTGGATACCAAGGTATGTGTAGGCCTAAGAATACTAGCTACAGGTACTTTCCAAATGCCAACTGGGGATATCATGGAGATCTCACAGGCATCAGCATCCAGGGTACTCTACCAGTTCTTGGATGCCATGTCAGCACATGCCAGTGATCACATATATTTCCCCAAAACCCGTGAGGCATTGGCCAGCAATATGCATCTCTTCCACCAAACAGCAGAATACCCTGAGGTAGTGGGTGCTATAGACTGCATGCACATATGCATCAAAGCACCACCTGGTGAGCATGGTAGGGTCTACATCAACCACAAGGGCTACCTCTACATCAACCGACAGGTCATGTGCTATGCCCACGGCATTATAATGAATGTGTGTGCTGGCTGCCCTGGAAACTATCATGATTTCCACATCTGGCATCTGACGCAGTTGTATCAGAGATTTGCCAGTGGGGACATCCCTCATGGTCACATAAAGGGGGATGCTTATTATGCACTGGAGCCATGGCTGATGAGACTGATCAGAAATGCACACACACCCAAACAAGAACTCCATAATGAGGCACACGCACAGACTAGAGTTGTAATAGAGCGTGTGTTTGAGATGCTCAAGTCACGGTTCTTGTGCCTGGACACATCCAGTGCAGCCTTGCAGTACTCTCCAGCTACATGTACTCATATTGTCATCGTATGTGCCATGATACATGATATTATCCTGCAGAAACAGCTGCAGCAGGAACAGCACGGGGTAGGGCCACACAGCTTCCCACCATTGCCAAGTGCTGCACAGGCACAGCATGACTCAGAGAAAAAACAACCTGAGCCTGCCCCAGTAGGCAGAAGGATGCATACCCAGTATGCCCTGGCCTTGGCAAAGAGGCAATGCATAGCACATACACTGACACAGGAGGGACGAATGACACCTCTCTCTGACTTGCACATACAGTAAAAGGGATGCCAAGCATGACACTACCTGTGCTCAACCATGTATAGGGAGTGTACTATGTGCATCCGACCTAGGCAGCCCTCCAGCACCATCATCAATACTGGCACACCCACAAGGTAAGTCACTCTCCTTACCAATTGCAGAATGGAGTAGTATGGGTTGTTCCCTGTATCTATGGTATGGATGTGAGCATGCAAGAGAAATGGGTGGCTGAATGGGATGCCAGCAGATAGTAGACACCTATAGTGGCAGCATGAGATCTGTAAGAAATACTGGTGTCACCATAGTAGCCAGTACTACACATGGTGACAAGACCCACTGCAGGAAATGTGCTGGACCACATGTGTGGCCATATGACACACACATGCCAGTCAAGGAGGTTCACATACCCAACAACAGTCTCAGTCAGCAGGACAGGTGTAGACAAACACAAACAAAGGCTGTGCTAAGGCCTCTGAATGATGCCTGTGGGTAACCTACACAGAGAGACTACATCAGGTCAGGTAGTGGGATGTTAGTTCTGAAAGATAGGAAGTCATAAACTAGTATGTAGGTCAATCAAACCTAAGACCTGTAGTATATTGATATGCCTCTAGTCAGCATGATAGGTTAGAAAACAGAATGAAATGGAGTACTTGACATACCAGTACAGTCATAGCAAATGTGTACAAGTGTCAGATGTGCCCCCCCAATCCTATGTAGAAATGTAGAAACAGTCAGGTGAGCCCCCCAATCCTGTGTACACATGTAGAAACAGTCAGGTGTGCCCCCCAATCCTATGTAGAAATGTAGTAACTGTCAGGTGTCCCCCCCAAATCCTATGTAGACATATAGTAACAGTCAGGCGTGCCCCCCCACAATTCTCTGTAGAAATGTATTAACAGTCTGGTGTGCCCCACTCAATCTGATGTACACACGTTGTAACAGTCAGGTGTGCCCCCCCCCAAATCCTATGTAGACATGTAGTAAGATGTATGTGTAGGTATAATACCAGTGGAGCACAGATGACAATATGCAAGTATATGTGTGTTAAGTTGGTGTGTGTCTCATATTGTGTGAGAGTGATCAGTATGTATGCATGTTGAGGTTTGACCTGGTGGCCACTTCCCACTACTGCCGATGACAGGAGCAATTCCTCATAACTGCAGTGCCAAATACAATTCCCCGCAGTATAACACATGCTAGCAGCAAGCCATTGTAAATGTATGGTGGTAATATGTGTCAACATCTGAAAGATGGACATGGCATGTTGGGCTAGATATACAAGCAGTACACAGGGAAAAGTACCCCAGACATACAGTGTATAGTGTGTAACTGTGTAATAGACACACCCTTGGAATTGCACTTGCAGGTATGCATCACATTATCTGGGCTTCTAACATGGAATAACAATGTTGTCTGGCCGAACACTTGCAGCTCACAAAGGTGATAGGACTGATGTATTGGGAAGCAGCTGATGTCCCTGCACAAGCCAGCATAACTGGAATGTTCCATACATATCCGTGAGTCAGATGCAAGTAGTGTCCATAGCACACATGCACCCAGCTCACCCAAACACTACCCGCAGGTACCTTTCTGGTCATATCCCTGCTGTTGGGAATGGGTACAATATGACACACACCCCTGTGTATATCAATAGCGAAAGAATGCAGCATGCAGTGCAGGTGTCCCATGCAGGTGTGTCCCTAGCTGTAAGTAGCACCCTGCCAGCATCCACACCACCTGATCAATACTGATAGAAAGTATTGGCATTAACACCTAGCACACCTACCCTGTCACCCCAGGGGAATATACTGTATGGCAGTCTGAGACTGTAGGACAGAGAGAATGCAATGTCCTGCTACAGCTGGAATGCATCACCACCAAATAGCCTACATGCCTCTGCAAAAGGCCTGTGTCTCACCCGTACTGCCAATGTATGTTATGTCATGGACACGCAAATAACAAAATAATACACTCCACATAAGCCATATGCAAGGCCATGTGGACAAACCACAGTAACATATCCACCATGTCCCACTGGATGAACTGTGGAACAACAACAAAACACAGCTGTGACAAGGTGATAATTTTAGGGAAAGTATCAGAGAATGTATGCATAATGTATGGAAGAGGATAGAATAATAGTGGGGGGGGGGGTGGGAGCATGGGCAGCATGGAATGTGCAAGGTCCAACACACAGCCGTGTGCACATACTATCCTTGGCTGCAAACACAAAAATGTGTGGCTATAGACCTGCCTGTACACCGCAATAGGGGTAATGTCCTAACTTATGACCCCTGCCACTGGGTAACCTGTGTGAATCTTTACAGCTGTGAGGTATTGCCACAGCAAGATAAGGCCATACTGTCATGTCAATGGATGTACAAGTATGGGATCCTCTGCCAGCACTGTACCAAGGTGCTAAACTGGATACACAGACCCAATAGCAAGTGTCTGCAGCTCCCCCTACAGAATGGCATAACTTTCCATGAAGATGTAGGTGTTTGCCCACAATACTGGACACATCTGCATTCACCCTGTGTTTCCCAGGACATCACTGTGAGCAAGAATGTCCAGCTTACAGTACTTGAGGACATAAAACATCACAGTGTATAACAGTACACATGTCTAAATATGTCTGCTAACACCAGTACTATGTAGCAGAAGCAGCACAGACACAATCACCTACAGTATACACTATCCCTTGCACATGTTGCCCGATATTGCCAACTGATCTACAGATATCCTGCAAAAACAGTTTTCTACCTGTAGGTGTAGAACACAAAGGTCTGCACTTAAGTACAAACTACCTGGAATGGATCCACACATTCAATAGAGAAATGAAAGCAATGCCAGACAACAACATACTGAAGGGTCATACTGGGCATGCTCGCACACTAAAACAAATGAAGTCTATGTCTGCCAACAACAGTGGACCATACATATCTGACAGTTGCAGATGTTAGTGCATACACTCCTCAGTTTACACCAGTCATGCTTTGCACACACATTGGATAGGAATACAGACATATATCCAAGGACAACACACTATAATATGCCAAAAGTAGACATACATAGATGTGTGGAAGAGATTGACAGTGACAAAGAGCCTTCCATCATGAAGCCTGTCTCACCCAGCACACAGCTAAATGGCTACACCTACATGATGTGTAAATGTCACTCACTGTAGAAATTAACCACTGGTATCCATCAGCATTACAGACTCTGTGGTGCAAGTGCTAGCTGTGCAACATGACTGTACAAGGCAGTAGTCATCTAGCAGTTGTATACATGTACCTGTGGAATATAAACCTGTGTGTGCCTGTGTGTGGTGTGTCTACCTCTAGATGAATGGGTTATGGCCCATGCACACACTCTGCCCTCCCCATAGCCCTATTATGACAAGCCTGCTGATGTCATCCACTTTGAAATACACCTTTCAGAAAGGAGTAACCCAGTAATCACTGTGGTGCATCCTATAACTGCGTAATGCTGTAGTGTGATAAACTAGCTAAGTAGAAGTTATAATCCCAGACATGGCAAGTGTGTGTGTTTGTGTGTGTGTGTGTCTGTCTGTGTAGGGGTAATGCTTTTTTAGGCTAGTCACACTCACTACAATTCAAATTACCTACTTTGGTAAGCCTGTTGATGTTATTCATTGTGAAATACACATTTGTGAAAAGAGTAGTCCAGTAGTCTCTGTGGCGCATCCTATAACTGTGTAATGCTGTAGTGTGATGAACTAGTTAGATAGGAGCTCTTATCCTAGACATGGCAACTGTGTGTCTGCCTGTGTGTAGGAAGCAAGGCTTTTTAGGCTAGTCACACTCACTACAATTTAAATGCCTTACTTTGGCAAGGCTGCTGATGCCATTCACTGTGAAATACACCTTTGGGAAAGGTGCAGCCCAGTAATCTCAATGGCACATCATATAACTCTGTAATGCTGTAGTGTGACAAACTAGTTAGGTAGGAGTGCTACTCCCAAATATGACAACTGTGTTTGGGTGTGTGTGTATGTCTGTGTAGGGAGCAATGCTTTTTAGGCTAGTCACACTCATTACAATTCAAATGCCCTACTTTGGCAAGTCTGCTGATGTCATTCACTGTAAAATACACCTTTGGGAAAGGTGCAGCCCAGTAATCTCAATGGCACATCATATAACTCTGTAATGCTGTAGTGTGACAAACTAGTTAGGTAGGAGTTCAAATCCCAGACATGGCAACTTTGTGAGTGTGTGCGTCTCTGTCTGTGTAGGGAACAATGCTTTTTAGGCTAGTCACACTCACTACAATTCAAATGCCCTACTTTGGCAAGGCTGGTGATGTCATTCACTGTGAAATACACCTTTGGGAAAGTTGTAGTCCAGTAATCTCCGTGGTGCATCCTACAACTGCATAATGCTGTAGTTTGATAAACTACTTAGGTAGGAGTTCTAATCCTAGACATAGCAACTGTGTGTGTGTGTGTGTGTGTATCTTTGTCTGTGTAGAGAACAATGTTTTTTAGGCTAGTCACACTCACTACAATTCAAGTGCCCTACTTTGGCAAGGCTGCTGATGTCATTCACTGTGAAATACACCTTTGGGAAAGAAGTAGCCCAGTAATCTCTGTGGCACACCCTATAATTGTGTAATGATGTAGTGTGATAAACTGGTTAGCTAGGAGTTCTAATCCCATACATGGCAACTGTGTGTGTGTGTGTGTGTGTGTGTGTGTGTGTGTGTGTGTGTGTCTCTCTGTCTGCATAGGAAACAATGCTTTTTAGGTTTTTTGCACTCACTACAATTCAAATGCCCTACTTTGGCAAGGCTGCTGATGTCATTCACTGTGAAATACACCTTTGGGAAAGAAGTAGCCCAGTCATCTCTGTGGTGTGTCCTATAACAGTGTAATGCTGTAACATTATATAGTATTTTGGTGGAGGTTCTATTCCCATGCATGACAACTGTGGATGTTGGTGTGTGTGTGTTTCTTTGTCTGATAAACTAATTAGGTAGGAGATCTAACCTCAGACATGGTAACTGTGTGTGTCTGTGTAGGTAGCAATGTTTTTTAAGCTAGTCACACTCACTACAATTCAAATGCCCTACTTTGGCTAGGCTGCTATCATTCACTGTGAAATACACCTTTGGGAAAGAAGTAGCCCAGTGATCTTTGTGAGCATCCTATAACTGTGTACAGCTGTAGTGCGATAAACTAGTTAGCTAAGAGTTCTCATCCCAGACATGGCTACTGTGTGTGTGTGTCTCTGTCTGTGTAGAGGCAATGCTTTTTAGGCTATTCACACTCACTACAATTCAAATTCCCTTCATTGACAAACCTGCCGATGTCATTCACTATGAAATACACCTTTGGGAAAGAAGTAGCCCAGTCATCTCTGTGGTGTGTCCTATAAAAGCGTAATGCTGTAATGTGATATAGTACTTTGGTGGAGGTTCTATTCCCACACATGGCAAGTGTGGATGTTTGTGTGCGTGTTTCTTTGTCTGTGCAAGGAGCAATACTTTTTTGGCTAGTCACACTCACTACAATTCAAATGCCCTACTTTGGCAAGCCTGCTGATGTCATTCACTGTGAAATACACCTTTGAGGAGGAAGTAGCCCAGAAATCTCTGTGGTGCATCCTATAACAGTCTAATGCTGTAGTGTGATACAGTACTTTGGTAAGGGTTCTTTTCCCACACATGGCAAGTGTGGATGTTTGTGTGTGTGTTTCCTTGTCGGTGTAGGGTGCAATGCTTTTGAGGCCATTCACAGTCACTACAACCACCAATGACCTTCTTTGACAAGCCTGCTGATGTCATACCCAGTGAAATACACCTTTGGGGAAAGAGTACTCCAGTAATATCTGTGGCATGTCCTTTAACTGCGTAATGCTGTAGTGTAATAAACTAGTTAGGTGGGAGTTCTAATCCCAGACATAGCAAGTGTGTGTCTCTGCATGTGTCTGTGTATGTCATTCATATCCTGTGTGGAGGTGGCTGTGCGTATGTGTAACAACTGGACTCATTGTGTAGTGGGTTTTGCAAATTTCTTATATGGTGGCCCTATAATATGTCACAATGTCCACATTACAAGGATAACAGATGTTAAATAGCTGAGAGGCTGGGTGGCAATCCATAACCCTACATGTGACATCAAGGCCTGGCAAACAAAGTTAGCAACCCTTGTATTACACAAAGAACACTCTCAACCCTATATGTCACTATGTCCACCTTACAAGGATGACAGATGCAAAATAGCTGAGAGGCTGGGGTGGCAATTCATACCCCTACATGTGACATCAAGGCCTGGTGAACAAAGTTAGCAACCCTTGTATTACACAAAGAACACTCTCGACCCATGTCTCATACACAAACACACTAGCCTAGGCAACAACCACTATGTTGCTAGTACCCTGCATATTGTCCACAGCTAGTAACCATGATGTGATTGCAATGGACTACAGAGGACATGGCACCCTGTCCATCAGTACAATAGTCAGGTACATTCGGACAGTGTGCCTTCACTATGCTCCCCACTGGACGCCTGCAACACTTGTGGTGCCCTCAAATGTGACCCACAAAGGAAGTATCATGACTTAAACACATGCCCTGTATGGACAGATGTTACTGACACCAGGGAATACCTGTATCATGATATCAATATAGGTGCAGGGTCAACCTGCTGTCCATTACCAGTTCCCAGCACATGAGGCCAGGATAGGCAGATCTGATGATAACAATCTGTGAACACAACATGGGCCAGACACCCCAGGTACAGTTCCACATGTCACTGTACATGCATGTGGGATGTCAGCACATTCCAGACAGTGTCCATGTCATGGACTAAAGAACACATGCATGGCAAGCATTGCACAACAATGGCCACACACAATAGTTACCCAGGTGACTGGATGGTGAATACAATATCCACCTGTGTGGGCCAATCCAGACACTACACCCCTGAGCCACACTGCAGACCATTATCATGTGGCCTGATGCCAAGGTATACCCTTCACCTAGCCTTGTATAGCCTTCTGCCACAGTCAACCGCTACACGCCCGTGAAGCAATGCACACATGCATGTCAGTATTGGCACCCTGTGTCTGTGTGTGTAGTGTATGATGCTTTGACAACATTCTCACTCACTATAACCGCCATTGGCATACAGAAGCATGCTGTCTGATGTCAGACACCTTCACATGCCCTTTGTCCATATAACCTCTGGATAACCCCTGTGGTGCATATGATACCTGCACAGTACTGTATTGTGGCAAACTAACTAGTTAGGAAGTGTATTCCTGACCCTGTGAAGTGTGTCAGTGTGTGTGTGTGTGTGTGTGTGTGTGTGTGTGTATGTGTGTGTGTGAGTCCCTGAGAGAGTGTGGCTGTGTTGACGCTGACACCTGTTCATGTGGACAGGCAAGTGTACTACACCTACCATATCGCTTCCATATCACTGTTGCAGATGTCACTCACCATCACATATACGTTTGGACAGCTCCTCAACATGCAAGCTATGTGGCGCATGCAATAACTACATAGACATGTGATAGCAGTACATAGTCAGGCAGGGGTTCAAAACCATCTTCTGCTAGGTGTGTGACACAAACATGCTTAGGTTTTACTCTCCTATCCCCTCCCTGACTTACTTTGTCTTTCTCTGTCTCTCTCACTCCCTCTCTGGGTGGATGTGGAGAAATACACCTGCTTTGCTTAGGCAGCAGCATGTGTTTTGTAAGTGATGCTCATGAACAACTGATGGCCACTGCATGAATTGAAGCCCTTGTCTTGCTGATTGCATATGGAACATGTGGTAACATTCCCATAGCCAATTGCATGACAACACACTTCAATATCTAGGACCATCATGTTGGTGTTGGCCCTTTTCATTCACTGTGAGCAGGACCTAGATATGGTGTTTGACAAACAGCATCACAGATGGATTTGGGATTTACCTCTAACAACATACACTATGGAAACAGGCCAACACATAGGAGGGGGATGTGCCTGATGTGACAACAGAATATGTGTTGCTATTCTGCAATTGCAGTGATGTTAGTTTAACAGGATGTATGCTGATATGGCTGGTCTACATGTTTTAATACCTGTCATGACAGTGCTATGTTTTTGAGGAAAACCCCATCTGTAGGGTCATTTGCAGACTGGTCAGTGTGTTATGCCTTTTGTTTCTTATGTTACTCACAGAGCACCTATCTGAGAACTGCAGAAGCATAGTGTGAAGATGGCAATCAGTATATGGTGACAGCCATGAGTTACTGACTTCATATCCCTCATAGGACATATGTCACAAAAAACCCTGTTACAACAGTAAATGTATGAGGTTATCACAGCAACATGTGAATATTGGCCCAGTGTTTGTACCTCCAGCCACAACTCTGTCAACCTTTGCACATATGTCATGCAGTAAGAGGTGTATATGTTCTGTACACCATTATTTATTGACATCATATCTGATAACAAGACAGTGAGACATCAGACTGCTACACATGTTATGTATAGTAGGGGTTATATTTGAGGACATAACCTGGGCATTCTGTGGTTGTGTGTACAGTACTGAGGACTGTGCACCTATGGTGATTGTCGACAGTATGTTTATTGAGAATATGTACCTTGGCCTGTGTGCAGACTGTAGTAGATGTCATTGTTCTTGGTCCTGTTCTATCTGATGTTACATGCTGCTGCAGTGTATGGTACCCTAACAGCTTACATGTTTATAGGGCCAAACAGACACATGTCCCATACCACAGACAGGTATTGGACCACAATGAGTAGTGGCCCAGTATATATAGGGTTACTGTGTGAGTGACACATATGAGGATGGTGTTGATCAGACAGTCCATAAACTGTAATATTAAGCTAGCTTACCATATGTGGCTGTGTTCACACTGGTTGTGGTTATGCACTTTCACCCAGGTGTCTGTTACTCTGTGCTGTGACATGCCTGCAGAGCCTGCTTTATTTGCAGGTACATGTGTATTCCCCCATAAGAAATGTAAGCCAGTGTTGTGGCAGTCTGCCTGTAGCCTGCACAGTGTTTTGTTACATGCCTAGCAGCTTAGTGTACTTACCCAGTGTGATGTTATGTCCAGATATTTGCTAGATGTACTGCTGCTGGGCCACCATAACTGTCATGTATTTCTAACAAAGCAGTGGGATGCTGGACAGATGTATGTCACTAACTAGTGGGTAGTATGTGGCCAAGTGACCTCTGCACCAGCAGTTATTATGTGTCAGGACAGACAGGAGTGTGTGAATGTATAATGTATGGGGGCAAATGTATTCCAGTATTTACGTGATATACCCATCCGGGTCTATATTAGAAACCCAAAAAGACATAACCGCGAACACTCACATGAGCAAAAATGCCAGTAATTGAACTTGGCATTGGGGGGGACTGCGCCCCTTCAGACCCCCCGCTAACTATACATTCTAACAATGAGATTGCACTACAATGAGGAAAGGGCAAATATCCCACTCCTCACAGTGCCACGACCCCCCAAACACCCTTTCAATTCCTGGCATTTTCGCACATGTGAGCATTTGCAGTTATGTCTTTTCGTGCTTCTAATATAGACGCTACCCATCCACATGGATGTTAACATCTACATTGTCAGGCTTGGCCCACATGTCTTGCACTAAGGGATTCTGTGTATACCTCTGGACTGACCAGAGTGTGTCAGACTGTCCACATTTATTGGACATATCTTTGCTGTTGTCCACTGGATCATTACTGTGCTAGCTGTGGTACTGTACTGATGTCCTTAGGATGTCTGTCAGTAGCCAATGGCGCACATGTTAAAAGCAGATCTGACATCCCACACACAACATGTCTGTTAAGTCAACCCCTATTACAGTAGCAACAGTCTACATATATACCTGCAATACATACCTGACATCCCCTTGCACTAAGAGGTTAGGACTATTGGGGCTGTGGTAGGACACCACTCCATGTTCTGGACATATGGTAAACATATATGTATATATAATTATCCATATATCTATATAGATATATACACATATACATATCAACATACATAAATGGATATGTATATTTACATATACAAATATACAGATAGAGATACATATGCACATATACTTATGGATATCTACATAGTAATAGGTATATCAGGATAAATATGTATGCACATATAGTTATAGATGTCTACATATATACCTACATAAATAGGCATATCTGCATATCTGTACACATAAGATGTGCATACATATATAGCTATATACACATATATCTATATATACATACACACACACACACACACACACACACACACATATATATATATATATATATATATATATATATATATATATATATATATATATATATATATATATTTACGGGTCTACTTCATTTGATCGACAGTCCATTTGATCGAAACCCATTTGATCGAAATTTCATTTGGTCAAAAACCAGTATTCAAGGCATAAAACTGGGATTTGTCCCCCTCCCCAATGTTGTGCGACCCTGGAGTTGGTATATATACTTACGGGGGTGTGGGGGGCGAAGCCCCCCACCTATTTTCATTTACAATGTGTACTTTTTGCTTTACTTTCTTCTTTTAAAAGAAACTGCATGCCTCACACCCTTCTAATAATATATACCAACTCCAGGGTTGCACAACTTTGGAATGGGGGACAAATCCCAGTTTTATGCCTTGAATATTGGTTTTTGACCAAATTTTATACACACACACACATATATATATATATATATATATATATATATATATATATATATATATATATATATATATACACACACAAAGGGATCTACACATGGCTATATACATTATGCACTATACGGATGTGTATACAGACATATGTATAAATATACATGTGTATGTACACATAGACATATATCAACATATGTATATGTATATATCCATATTCCTGTCATGTGTAAACAACACAGTTGTGCATACCCTCCCAGATGTATATCACCGTATGTATCTGATATTTGTACATTATGATAAAAACATATGTGATGCAACAGTCATATTAATAAGTACTACATAATTGTGGAAGTAAAGGCAATTGTTCAATACTAATCAATATGTGTATTGGCAGATATATTGGAAAAACAACAGCTGTCTTCACAGTGGTTATGGTGTAGTGGTTAAGTGTTGTGACTATAGTGTACAGGGTCCTGCGTTCAAAACCTGCAAGGGCTGTTCATTTTGTTGCTGGGCAGAACAAGGGCTGTTGGATACAGAGTGGTTAAGGCAGTTTTGAGCAGCTTTAAGCAAGTTTGCCCGGGTTTGCGAGAAGCTAAGCGGTGCTAAGCTACAGGTAAACATATGGCCGCTTACACAGTGTAGGCTTCGCTTACCAGTGCACATATCAGCTTAGCTGTTATATTGGAGCAATGTTGATACCTACTAAGCATGGCTTAGCCCTTGTAATCAGTTCTCACCACCCAGTCCAATAACATAGCAGGGTAATGATATCTGTAATAAGTGTATGTAATGCCATGTACAATACATGTGCCTATGTGCTGTCAATACAATAGCAAAGGGTGTAAGTGTCATGTCTGGGACACAGAAGTATATGAGGCCTGTACAGCACTGTTATCCATGTGAATGTGTTACATACAGGGGTAGTAGCTCAGGGTGCATGCTGTCATACTGGCATGTAGTGTATCATGGCGGTACTACTGCTGACAGTGCTTTCCCAGGCAAGAGTAGAGTGCTAAATGTAGTACTGAGAACAGGGACACCTGCAGGCAAAGCTGAATTCTGAGGCCTAACTGTTGTATCCTTGGTGTGTGAGCAGTGTCACAGTGTATATATCCCCTACTGGATAATGATCCAACATGTGGAATGTAACAGTAGACTACTGTCTGTAGAGCACATGCTAGTGAGTTTTACCAACATGTAGTTATGGCATACATATTGTTGTTAAACATCTATCTGTCAACAAATTCATCCTACTGCATAGCTACATGCCAAGTTGATGACTGCCAGTCCCTGTACAGATGTGCAGATGACAGGTATCCAGCTGGGATATGTACAGGTAACCTATGTTTGAGTGACATTTATATGTCAGTCCAGCTGTGTAAGAACTGGCACATACAGGAGACAACATCCTGTACACACCACATGCCACAGGTACCTCCACTACACTACCACAGTCAACAGAACATGCGTGGGTACATGTCTCCATCACAGACACTAACCATGTGTTGTAATACATGTTGCATACATGTCAACTTGATCACCTCAGTGGCCATGTGCAGGAGGCACCCAGAGGATTGGCTGATGTATGTCACTCTTACCCTGAGGGTTTCCACAGTGGTGTCTGTCGATAGATTGTCTTCTTCCAAATGGCAGGTGGCAGGATATCACTGTTCACACATCCCGTACACAACCCATCTCTCCATGGACAATAGCTAGGTACACAGCTATGACCACCTGCAGTTATGCACCCCAGTACTGACACATGTGTATGTGTGCATTACTGAGTATAGCAGTGTCTGTGTGTTACCAGACCTGTACTTGGGAATTCCATGAGGGCCTTCACAACCACCGCAACACCCATTGTCATAGTCAGTTGCGGCTGCTGCTGTGTGGGACATTACATGTGCCCTGTTACGCTCCTCTCCATACTGGCTACACAAGCCTTGTAGTGCGAGCACAACAGTGTTGCACAAATAGGCCGATAGGCATGGGATACACATTGAGTTCTGACAAGTGTGTGTATGTGTAAATGTCTGTATATCTGTAGGGTACCACATTCCAAGGCCACATACTCCTATTACACTACCCATTGCCACACAGTAGTATAGATAGTGTTGTTGCTGCCCATAGATGAGGCATGACAATGCAACAACACCCTACTATGCATGTGGTATGTGCATTAGATGCGTATCCCTGTAGTACCACTGTTGGGATATACAACAGGTTGTACAGCAGTCGTGGGCAATGTGTGATGGTGGGTATGTCAGAGTGTCATCATGGGTTTCAGGGAGTACAATATCCACTGGGGGATGTGGGTGCTGTGTGCACTGTCATTACACCAAGGTACACCCGGTATATGTCCCATGTACCACTTTATGGTTACCACTGTCACCATCAACCATACAGCTAACTGATACCACAATCCAGCCCAATTATGCATGTGCTGTGTGCAGCCTACCTGTAATACATTGGACACATGGTCAAGTTAGCAGCGATAGGCCAAGGTCTCTTGGACATGTGTCTGCCTGTAATGTGTCTGTTAATCTGTATATGATGGTATGTCACACTATGTATTCTCCATATACACACATTACTTCCCCTATTAGCATACTGTACATGTTTGGGGATGTTCTGCATGCAACATGTAACCTGGAACACACCTCACCCTAAATGCTGTGTGGTGTGTGCAATGAAAGCCACACACTTCAGTAGCACTACATACCTAGGCAGGGGTCTAAACCCAGTGTTGCCAAGTAAAAGTGTGCATGTATGTAGGTAAGTCTACATCAGGTTGCAAATTATACACGTCCCAGTGGGTCACCTGTCCATGTGGAACAGGCAATAACTGTTATACAAAATCTGTGACATATGTTCAACTGCTCCCAAGATATGTCACGGCCATGGTGTCACCATAGTGCCATACCCCATTGTGGAATATGACTGCAGACCATCCTCATGCTGACACATGTACACCTACAACACAAATAGATAACATTATGGAGACCACAATCAACCAGTGTTACAAACAGCTATAATGCATTATTTCTGGATGGCTACACTAACTGACATGTATGCATTAAACGTTACTCCTGACAACATGTTACACTGCAGTACTTTGGTACACTGTAGTACAGTCACCATGTGCATCAGAACAATATTAATCTGTCCCTGCATCGATATTATGGATGACAGGGATGCAATACAGGTATCATCATATGCACAGGGTGTGTTGTGGTTTGTCAGAGGCCGAGGGTGGGACATACATTTGACACCATGTGTGTGGGTGAGGGGTATAATGAGGTGAACTGGGCATGGTGATGTGGTGTGTGTAGGTATGGGGTTGACCTAGGTGTGTTCGTATAGTGTGTGGGTATGCTTGCACACAGTTCTGCCATGTGGTTGCCCTACACAGGTGTTTATGGACAGCTGCAGACTATACCTGCCAGGGTGTGCAATTCACTGCCTTCAGCCATGGACATGTGGACTGTGCCTGCCATGGGTTCCTTGGGTACATCCAGGTACAGGCCTCAATGTGCTACTCTCCCCCTGATGATGACAGATGTCTGCTGGAGCCAGGTCCCTCCTGGGACTGGCCAGGACCACATGCTCATGGCCTGCTGTGGTAAATGAAAATAAAAAAGTTTATTAAAGATGTCAGCACTTTCACGGTATTCACCACTTCATCAGACATACACCCTCCATTCTCTTAAAAATAATAAGATATTTCATCTCAATTAGTTCTTCAAGGGTCTCTCTTTCAGAAAGGGTTTTAAGGATATGGATAATTAGACTTCAGACAGACAGACAACAGTAACCACTAAGCACCAGAAAGCAGCAAAATACAACCAAGAAATGACCCACACATTTTATTGTAGCAAGTTCTTTTTCTCTGACGTCTCGGCCGTAGCCTTCAAGGAGTAAAGAACCGTAGAAACACAGACATTTTATATAAAAAGCCAACAAGCAATAATTGAATAATTAATTAATTATCCACTTACAACATTTTTTTAAACCACTATAATAGAACAATGAAATAACTAAATTAATACTCTCCAATTCATTTCTTCATTTAACCTATAAGGGTATAAAGTGCCAAACTTTAAAATATAAACAGCCTCTTTAAATAACAGCTGTTTTTTAAGATTGTTAGCATCAAAGTAAGAAACATTGATTTTTTTCCAGCACCGTACCTTTTAACCCCTCATTATTACCCTAATGAAATTTTTTAAAATGCATAGCAACAGAACTTTCTTCCTTACTATTAACAATATCTCTGGCATGTTCCATCAATCTAACTTTAAATGCTCTCTTTGTTTCACCAATATAGAATTGGTTACAGGGACATCTGAGGGTGTAAATAACACCCTCAGAATTACAGGTAAAATGGTCCCATGTATTAACAAATATATTATTTATTTGTGGAAAATTTCTAACTACAAGCTTACATGCCTTACACCTACCACACATAGAGGTCCCACTAGATAATACTCTACGTTCGAAGTACATAGGAGGCATAGTGAATTTGCTCCTTACTATAAAGTTTTGAATATTTTTCCCTCTTCTGAAAGAAAACCCCAGCTTTTCTTTCAACCAAACTGTCACATTACCAAGAGAATTGAAATATTCCCAATAATACCTCACCAGTTGCATTATTTCAATACTCAAACAACTGTATGTAGTTGCAAAATACAAAGTATCAAAATTGTTCTCTCATCCTAGTTTTAAGAGAAACACTAGATACCTTATAGATACTACCCCTTGTTCTTCTGTAATTACTTTCAAGAATTATTTTTGACAGACATAGACCCTCCATTCTCTTAAATATAATAAGATATTTCATCTCAATTAGTTCTTCAAGGGTCTCTCTTTCATAAAGGGTTTTAAGAATATGAATAATTAGACTTCAGACAGATAGACCTCTGGGACTGAATGCCAAAGTCTCCTTAAAACTCTTTCTGAAAGAGAGACCCTTGAAGCACTAATTGAGCTGAAATGGATTTTAACTATATGTATATGGCACTGTGTCTTTAATAAGTCAAATTGATTTGTGATGTCATTAATTGAAATGCTTTAAATAATACTGATTTTATGAGAGTGTATGTCTGATGAAGCGGTGAATACCGTGAAAGCGCTAACATCTTTAATAAATCTTTTTATTTTCGTTTACCTGCTGTGAGTAACTGAGGTTATTTCTACTATTATTCTACTTATTGCTGCTTACATCAGTTACGCTGCATGTTTGGGTAATTTTTATCTTCATTTACTCTGGTTTTGCTGGCTTACACTTGGACATGGCAGAAGGGGATGTTGCTAACATCCAGGATTGAACTACCATACAATCCTGTATTTAAAAAAGAATGATTCTGCTAGTACTACATGTTGTTGGGCTAATGTTTTAAATACCACCATCAATCCTCTGTTATCTAATGGAATTTTATCACACTCTTTTATCCAGTGACACAGTATGAGAGTGTATTTGAGAGTTTCCATGATAAATATTGGGCATTGGAGAACAAACTTTATAGGTACAAGCAGCTGCAATGGCAGTGCTTTCACTTTGAGGTTTTTCTGCAGCACAAGGTTGTACCGAGAGGTCTTAGGGTTCTTACTATGCCCAGTTATGGTAAGACTTATCCTGGACTACTCAGTGACTGGCAACTCTTGAATCTTAGACTTAGTGCATGATATATGCAGCTTCTTATTCAGTTCTTTCGACCGCAAGAAAAAATAGCTGCAAGAAGAAATAAATAACTTGCAAAATGAATTAATCGACACCTTCTCAGTGGAAGTAATAAGAGATAAACTTGATTTGCTCTATGATAATATTTTATCATATGAGAAGAGGCTGCAAGCAACCAAAATGCGGAAATTGCAAAGACAGTCATGATTTTGAAAAAGGGCTGTTTTTTTCTTGGCCCAAGAGCAGAAATGCTACTGATTCACAACCTGCTGTTACAGAAATGGATACAAGGGTTGAACAACCAATAGAATCATCAAGGGAGGTACCGGCGTCAAATATTCAAATGGAAGCACCTAGCACTTTTGCTATTAGTGTAAGTGACACTACAGATATGCGAACAGACCTCAATGGGTCTGTATAGCCAACAGAAGTGAGTTATATCACAAATGTTAATCTCTCTAATGATAGAATTGTTAGGCCGCAGACTGCTGCATCAGCCCCCGTTGAGGCTGAACACTCAGAAACACATTTGCAGCCCTTTAAAAATGTTTTTTTATTTTTTATTTAAAGATCCACTCCCTATTCAAGACCGCTCCAAGAGCAGAGGGAGGAGAGGGAGAGTGCGACAGTTACAGAGTACCAGCAATCCAGGTAGTAGGAATGGAAATGGAAGAGACAGGTTTAGTAATGAACATTTCATCTCATATGTTAACTGATACACAACTGTCTGCATTATCCAAAGGTCTTAACTTTATATCCACCCAGAAAACAGACATGGTAGAAGTACTGAAAAGTCTAAAGTTGTTTGGGCGAAATTTGAATCTAAAAGTTTTATATAAAGAAGATACATGGGTGCATGAGGTGTTTAAGAAACCCAGCACTTTCATTCCACCTTCACACCCTATGGTAGATACTTTTATTGAACTGTGTGAAAAACAAATTAGAGATATGCTAGCTGGTAAGGGTAAAGCTAACTACTACAATATGTTAAAGGCAGAATACAATGCTTTACATGAATTAAAGAACTTATCTAGTGTTGTAATTAGACCAGCCGATAAGGGAGGGGGTATTGTGGTCCAAGATAAAGACCTTTATTTACAGCAGATGAATGTATTATTAAATGATGTTGACACTTATTTTAATGTACCTAGTTTCACTGTGAAAGGGATTATAGAGAAGGTCTCTTTTTTAGTATTTGATCTATTGATTACTAATATGATTAATGAACCCCTCTCTGAATATTTTAAGGTTGATCACCCTTCAATTCCCAACATGTATCGACTACCTAAAGTGCACAAACATTTGATGTTACTACCTATGCCTCCTATAGTTTCCAGTAAGGGCTGGGTAACTGAGCCTCTATCTATTTATGTGGGCAATAACTTGCACCCACACCTAGCTCATTGTGATACTATAATGAGGGATACTAAGGCATTTCTACAGAATTTATTTGACAAATATGTTGTCCACAAACTAACTATTGTTTTGTTACCATGGACATAGAATCTTTATTTACTGTCATTCCCAATGGTTGGGGAATTTCGAATATCTAGACATTTCTAAATAATAAGAACTGGAGTGACAGAAAGATATCTCTTATCTGCACCTTACTTGAATTGATTCTTGATAATAATATTTTTACATTTAATAATGAATTTTATTTGCAGAGGGTTGGCATGGCTATGGGCACACCATGTGTGAATAGCTATGCCAACCTTTTCTTGTTTCAGTGAGAAATGGACTATGTTTTATCTAATAATGCATTCACTGAACATCTTAAATGGTACACACGCTTTGTGGATGATGTCTTTTTGTTGTGGGATGGTACTATTGAAAATCTAAATGAATTTATCTCATATTTGCAGATTCCTCAAATTCACTTATAAATATTCCTATAGTGACACTGATTTTTTAGATGTGAAGATCAATAGAGGGGAACTACATACTTTACAAACAGGTCCCTAGACAAAGCCGGTTAGGAGAAATAATAGCCTACATAATAGTATTACACACCCCCGACATGTAAAGAAAAATGTCCTTAAGGGACAGGTTTTCAGAATAATGAGGCTATACAATGATGATGCTAACTTGGAAAGGGCACTATCAGACCTAAAATATGAATTCCTCAGTAGGAGTTATAAAGCCACAGAGATAGATAGCTATATTACAGAAGCCTAAGAGAAAGGCAGAATAGGTGCAGGCCCTATTATGGGGAAGTTACTTCATCAGAGTTAAACTTGAATAAAAGCAGAGTGGAGCCTGGTGATATTAGAGTTACCCTAACATACTCTAGTGACATCAATAGAATATGTGACATTATGAAGGCTAATTAAAATATTTTGAAAACCGTGAATGAACTTAAGGACATGATAGGTGAAACACTGTCCTTTTCAATTAAGAACAATACATCCCTAAAAAGATATCTTTGTTATAATTTAAAGAAAAACCAAGGAATATCCTCAGAAAGGATTGGTACACATAAGTGCAGAAATTGTAGTGCATGTAAATATATATATATATATATATATATATATATATATATATATATATATATGTAGGGGAATCATTTTGACATCCTAACCTGCACTTCAGTATTGGTTTTAATTTTTATGCTGACTGCAGGACCAGTAATATAGTTTATTTCAGCTTCTGTAAGATGTGTTATGCCTACTACATTTGTAAAACCAATCGTATGCTGAAAGATAGGATGCTAGAGCATTAAGAGATATACGAAATAATAAAGAAACTAGTGCTTTGGCACAACATATCTCAAAAGATGGTTCGAATCATAGTTTCAGTTTTTTTGTGTTAGAAGTTTTAGAAGAGGGTAAGAGGGGTGGAGATTTTAAAAATAAAACAGGACTGATAGAAGAAAAATGTATAATTAGACTTCAGGCAGATAGTCCTCTGAGACTGAATGCCAAAGTCTCCTTAAAACTCTTTCTGCAAGAGAGACCCTTGAATCACTAATTGAGTTAAAATATCTTATTATTTTTAAGAGAATGGATTTTAACTATATGTATATGGCACTGTGTCTTTAATAAGTCAAATTGATTTGGGATGTCATTAATTGAAATGGTTTAAATAATACTGATTTTATGAGGGTGTTTTTCTGATGAAGAGGTTAATACCATGAAAGCGCGAACATCTTTAATAAACTTTTTTATTTCCGTTTACCTGCTGTGAGTAACTGAGGTTATTTCTACTATAGTTAATGAAAGTTGTCACTTGCAGATGTGAGAGAAGCCTTCTGCAGCCTCAAGCCTTGTCTGGTGTAACATTCCATATGTGCCTGAGCCGCCATGACAGCCTGAAATAATGCACCTGGTGGTACCAGTTGTGGCACATCTGCCAGGGATAAGTCACTGGAATAAACACACCTCCGCAAGCATATACAATGAAGGGTCTCCTCCAAAGAACTGCCAATTCTGGTCGTTCCACAAAAAATACTGGTTCACGAATAAAATTGAATGAATTTATTAAAACACCAAACGAAGAACAAACACAGTGGGATTGAGCGCGCTTTCATCTATCACATTCAGACTTCATCAGAATCCATAGAATAGCAAATTAACTGTCCTTAAGTACATTTCCACTCAATTGGATAATTGATAGAATGTGTATCCAATTATATAAATGTTATTTACAAAAGTACTATACAGCAATATTATTAATCAACATAAATATAAATATAAAAGTGACTCATAAATAAATAAGTATATATTGCTCAGATATAAAAAAATAATATGTTATAAAATAATAAAATTTATGTATATTAATAGTTCCATTTTTGAAATAGAATAAAATAATACAATAATACATAAACACTGAGTATCTAGTAACTATTATATTGTAATTATTATATTGTAATGTAAATGCATCTTATAATGATATCCATGTGTATGAACTCCAGGAATCATCCTAGTTTCTACCATTGGTTGTTATGGTGTTAAAAAATAAAGTTAAAATAAAAATAAACATTAATACATACCAGAAAAGATCCTATATACTACTACTAGTAGAAATATGTTGTCAAACTACCATGACAGCTCAGCTGTTGTTGTTTAATTTAATTTAACTTTGGGTTGTTGGATAAGATTTTAAGAGCTGGTTTGATGGAAAGATGGTCATTCATTCCATATGGGCCACAGGCATCCAGCCTAAGCTGCCAAATCATTTCCCTGTATTCGAGTAACGATTCCCAATCACCGCCCCTCTCATTCCTTTTGACCTCCTCCAACACCCAAAACTTAAAATTAGTGTTTTCACACATCCCTGTGTGTCTATAAAGGGCATTGTTGATATTCCTTATATTTATGTCTCTCATATGTTCATACACCCTTTGTTTTAATTTACGCTCGGTTTTGCCGATATAATAATTTCCACAGGTAGAACATAAGACCAAATAAACCACCCCTTTTGTGTTACAAGTGTGGTAGCCCTTACTTCTTATTCTCAAATTCAATTTGCTGAGCCAAAGAATTTTCTCCCCCAATATAAAAGTACATTGACCACATCTACCACATTTATGGGTCCCCGTCTTTCTCTGTGTATCACCTCCATGGGAAATTCTCTTTCTCTCAAATAAATTCTTAAAATTATCATTTTTCCTATAACCAAATCTTAATGGTTGCTGAAAGATGGAGACATCACTACTAATGTGGGAGAACATATGCCACACTTCATTTAAACCCCTTTGTATCCAATGTACACTCTTATGATAGGTCAACATTAAACGGGGTATGTTGTTGTTATCTGTACTTTTGATAAAAGATCTACTGGGGACAGCCATGGTTTGTGCATTCACACCTAAGTTGTGTGCCAACAATGGCCTGTATTGAATGTTTCTTTTTCTCAGAACCTCACGCTTGATGTTCCTAATCAATGATCGTGGGTAGCCTCTATCTTTAAAAAATCTTTGTATTAGGTCCATTTCCTTGCTACATAAATCATCATTACTTGTCATACGTGAGGCCCTGATCATCTGTCCTTTAACTATATTTTTCCTAAGGTATAGAGGATGGTCACTCTCGAAGTGGACATAAGAATTAGAAAAACATTCTTTTCTAAAGACCTTGGACTCGTATCTCTTACTCCCTATATTCTTTGTGATAGTCACATCCAAATAATCTATATGGTCTATACTATATTGGAAGGTAAACTCCAAAAAGGAGGTGGTTGTATGTAGATATTCAATAAAACTTTCCACCTCCTCAATGGTCCCATTCCAAACCATAAAAATATCGTCCAGAAACCTAAGATATGTAATGACATTTGTCCAAAAGTCTGATTTAAAGACATATTCAAGTTCCCAGAACAGCATAATGATATTGGCATAGGTCGGGGCACAGGCTGAACCCATGGCCACACCACCTAGTTGATGGTATATGTCCCCTTGAAAAAATAAAAAATTATTTTTCAACACCAATTCCATGTTTTCTAGGATTAACCTGAAGTCGGTTGCATTAAATAAATTAAATTCAACCAACATCTGTTCAAACCAGGATAACCCTATATCGTGTGGTATAACAGAGAATAGATCGCGAACATCAATAGTTACAAAAATATAGTTTTCATCAAAGGGGACTTCATTGAATTTTGTAAGAAAATCCCATGAGTCAATGAGTATGTGCTTGTAATTTAAATGAAAATTCTTCAATTTCATATCAACAAAAATAGCAAGAGGTTGTGTTTTGGAACATTGCGAGGTCACAATTGGCCTGAAAGGGGGGTTATGAGCATCTTTATGGATTTTCGGAATTCCGAATATTTCTGGAATCACTGGTTTATGGACTTTGAAATAGTTATATAGGTCCAGGTCTATAAGACCCTGTAAAAGATTATCGTCCAACCAATAATCAATTTTGTTGTAACAGATGTTCATTTCATTCCTGGACGCTATTCGATACCTGTCCCCTTTACTTAAGATGTCAAGCATTTTCTGAGTGTAGTCCCACAGGTCCATCAGGACTACACCACCCCCCTTATCAGGCTTCATAATTCTTATTTTGTTATTGCCCTGTAGTTCCTTTAGGATACTATTTTCCTCCCTTGTTAAATTGCTGTAATCTTGAATCCCTTGATCGTCCTTATAGCCCTGTCTAATCATGTAAAATACATGAGTCTCAAAACTGGCTATATCCCGTTGTAAGGGGGGATTAAACACACTCTTCCTTTTGAAAATATTCGTCTCTGTGTTAACCCGTTGTCCTAATGTGTGCTTTAGATGCAATTTTCTGGTAAATAATTTTATATCCAACAATACTTTTTCTAAGCTGGGTTTTTTGATTGGAATAAATGAAAAACCTTTTGTAAATAACCCGAAAAAATCATCGGTAACTTCTACTTCAGTGAAATTATAAATATAGAAGTTGTTATTCACATGAATTTTACATTTCATTGACAAGGTATTGTACTCACTTACACTATTCATCTCTAAAGCCTCACATAAATTCAAAACTGTAAACCCATTATTGGGAACCACATTCTCACACCGTTCGTCCAGAATGTCATCATTGTCAAGGGTAGTGGGAACAAGTGAGTCCGGGCTGACCCCTACCTGTAATTGTTCATCCCCCGTTTTTTCTGATGAAAATTCGCGGCTGTATCTGCATAAGTGGGGGGTGGGTGTTGTTTTTTCAACCTCTCCGACCTCCTCACCCCATCTCCCCCTTCCCCTAAAGGGGATGTACATTCTGACTCTGGTTCATTCACATAATCACCTTCAACAAAATCCTCCTCAATAGAATGAGAAAATTGGTAGTTTGGCCTTCTCACCTGGCCATAACTTCTGTGTACATAATGTGAGTCGGGTTCGTATCTCCTGTCAGCCCCATTAATACTGTTCAATCCATTGCCATAAAAATATTTCTTCCTATTGAACTTCATCGGATTTACATACGCTTTACCCTCCCTGTAATCATGAATGTCCCGTTCTATTTTTCCTAACTTTCGTTTGTGATTTTTGCTTATATTGACATCCACATCCTGAAGCACTTTACAGTACATGTCTTTATATTCCTGTATTGTAAAAATTAAGTCATTAGTGATATCCGACTGCAACTTATCAATGCGTAGTTTGCTATCTTTGATTAATTCAGCATTACTCTCTATCATAGCTTTCAAAATCGAAATACCACAATCATTTAACAAATCAGTTATAACTTTAAATAACTTGTCATTCCCCCGTATATTGTTGGGGTATTTATTCAACCTCAAACCTTTCGGTACTATGTTTTTTTCCACACATTGTGTCAAGTACCAATTATCTAAACATAGATTTTTATATTTGGATAACTCGGTTTCTAAAATTTTACATTTGTCCTTATAGTTATAATGAGTCGTACCAGTTCTATCATTGTCCTGTCCGTGTACCGTCACGGAAAAAGATTTATCCAGCCATGTCAAAAAGGAAATGTTCCTGTAAGCATCCAAGGATTGATGTTTACCCGGACCTTTAGATTTCAATGTTCCACCACTGACTACGGCATTCGGGCGTACACCAGAACCGTTACTGGTGTTTGATCCGCTACCTTCACCCTCTGTATGCGTCCGTGATGTCATCACTGGTCTCCGACTCTCCCTGGGACTTCTTTGGGCACACGGGATAGTTTCACTGGTGTTCATAGGACTGCCTGAGTCTATATCACCTTGCGAATGATTGTGAATGAGTCTAAGTAGTTGACTGAGTAAAGAATTCTCGTTTTCCATTTAGGATCCCTCGTAGAATGCTGGCAGTAGCACAAAATAACCAACGTCACCTCCTCTCCTCGAACAAGAAATAAATCACTGGAATAAACACACCTCCGCAAGCATATACAATGAAGGGTCTCCTCCAAAGAACTGCCAATTCTGGTCGTTCCACAAAAAATACTGGTTCACGAATAAAATTGAATGAATTTATTAAAACACCAAACGAAGAACAAACACAGTGGGATTGAGCGCGCTTTCATCTATCACATTCAGACTTCATCAGAATCCATAGAATAGCAAATTAACTGTCCTTAAGTACATTTCCACTCAATTGGATAATTGATAGAATGTGTATCCAATTATATAAATGTTATTTACAAAAGTACTATACAGCAATATTATTAATCAACATAAATATAAATATAAAAGTGACTCATAAATAAATAAGTATATATTGCTCAGATATAAAAAAATAATATGTTATAAAATAATAAAATTTATGTATATTAATAGTTCCATTTTTGAAATTGAATAAAATAATACAATAATACATAAACACTGAGTATCTAGTAACTATTATTACTACTACTATAATTTTTAAGAGAATGGATTTTAACTATATGTATATGGCACTGTGTCTTTAATAAGTCAAATTGATTTGGGATGTCATTAATTGAAATGGTTTAAATAATACTGATTTTATGAGGGTGTTTTTCTGATGAAGAGGTTAATACCATGAAAGCGCGAACATCTTTAATAAACTTTTTTATTTCCGTTTACCTGCTGTGAGTAACTGAGGTTATTTCTACTATAGTTAATGAAAGTTGTCACTTGCAGATGTGAGAGAAGCCTTCTGCAGCCTCAAGCCTTGTCTGGTGTAACATTCCATATGTGCCTGACCCGCCATGACAGCCTGAAATAATGCACCTGGTGGTACCAGTTGTGGCACATCTGCCAGGGACATGATAACCAGCGGCCCTACCACAAGCACCCTGGGACATCTGCCAATGTGGTGCCAAAGTAATACGTTATGCCATAGTGTAAATCTGCAACAGTTGGCATTGTACTACTTGTATATACACTGGTGTTGCACTGTATACGGGTGATGTTTCAAACATGTCCCTTTTGTAGGCCATGTTTCCCACCATTATGTTACTCCCTGTGTAAACATTCAGCAGTGACAGGATGTTAGTTATCTTGCAGGTGTCTGGCATATGCTTCCAATACCACATCATGGTCACCACCGTGATGCCGTGCATTTAACAGCAACCATACGTGCACATGTACAGCATGCATTTTGGGTAGGTGTGTTAGATGTGTGCATGGAATATACCATAGACATTACATGCCCAGTGTATTGGCAAGCATCAACATAAACCAAACTCACCAGCTGCAGGCTGCTCCCTTGGTGGTATACCGAAGGGACCTACATAAGAGAGTGAGAGATACAAAGCTAGTGGCTACATCTGTGGCATTGCTACAGGGTGGGTGCAGCATTACAATACATCAACAGAACATGTCCACAATACTACCACGTATGCACATCTGTTTATCACTACTATGCAGCAACAAGCTATATCTATGACATGTCAGATATGCATGATCTACATGTACAGATGCAGATGCATACACAACAGTGGTCTACTGATGTGCCCTCTGGCCTTACCTGCATGCTCCTCACCTGGTCTGTGGTTAGTACCCACCTTCACAATGGTGTCCAGCAGTTGTTGGCTATGCGGACTGGCAGGTGCCACGAGGCTGGCTAGGAGCTCCTCAACACAAGTCGGGGGGATGGATGGCATGCCCCCCCATTGTGAGGTGATCCCCCCGGACTGCAGCAGCATGCCGATGGGCATTGTGAAGCAGGTCAGAACAATGATGCTAGACCTGCTCATAACTGTGGTTGTGCAGTCCGACAATGACCCTGTGGACTACGTCATTCCACAGATCGGTCTGCTCCTGCTGCTCATGGGCAGTCCAGCCAAACAAGACAGGGTAGAGCTGGATTAGGTGGTTTACCACAATTTCATTTGCAGCAGCTGACTAAGCCGGGAGCCGTCCATGTGACATTTTGCCTGAAAGACATAAAGATGGAAACAGGTGTGAGCAAGTCATACAGGAAGGTTACCACAGTTTTTAATACACATCCCTGTCACACCCCTACCATATCAGCGACAACAAACTGTACACACAACTCAATAGGTATGGCTACAGCTTACCCACCAGTGGGACAGATATTGTATTGTACCACACTTTGTGCGATGTGTTTGTAGTCATGTTCCCTGTGTGGACACTATCACTGCTGGCCTGTTACAGACTATTCACCTGCATGCCATTGTCAAGGCCACTATGGTTCCATATATGCTTGTGGTATGCTTGCTATGTGATTGCTGCACATATGAAATTCTGTGTTATTGGGGATACCTATGCATGCTGTTGGACATGTTTCAGGATTGTGTAGACTATTACTACCCACATATGTTCTATAACAGTGACACAATAGCATGTTTATGGACTATTGGCCAGCAGAACCACCTCTCCAAATTCATCTGCCCATGTTACCAGGCCACATTACATGTGGGACCCACCCTGTGCCCTCCTCATGTACTGGTGCAGCAATACCTTCAGGTGGAACCAACTGAGGGGATGTTGCCCCCTCCTGATGGGGGCACACACAGACATGATCTTGTCCCCCAAGGTCAGGTTCAGGGTCTGTTCCATAGCAGGCTCCACAGACACATGTGGGATGTGCTACATCACCTTGAGGCACCCAGTACACATTTACAGGGTCCACATGCTCATGCTGCTCAGCATCCAGGCCAAGCACCTTTGGGATGTGGACTGCCATTGTGAGTAGCAGTGGATGGAAGGCTTATTAACATTGTGTCCATATTGGGGCCCATGGGGCTTCCACGTCACAGACCACACACATCATCCAGGGTGTTTACCCACCACATGTGTCACATACCACCCCTGTAGGCTGTCCTCTGTGTCTACCAATCCTGACCACCTCCACAACTATACCTGACATACTTTCCCGTATTCCCATTCCATACTTCACAAACAAGGGCAATGTGGTCCCAACAAGGGGTTCACATGTGACATACCCATCCATGTTGCACACATTGACAGCTGTAGATATCTGTGTGTATTGCTATGTGTGCTGTTCCCTCCACATAGCATGCAGCACTGTGGTGGTAATATAGGGGACATGTATTTAGATACATATATGTGTGCGTGTGTGTTTGTATATATGTAGACATGTGCATATAGGTATATATCTATATATGTGTAGATATATATGATGTATTTATGTGTTTATATATATGTCTACACATGGGTATCTGTATATTTGTGGACATACATGTATGTATTTATATATGTATATATATATATATATATATATATATATATATATATATATATATATGTATATACATATCTGTATATGGGGTACATTCAGACATCAGGTCCAAAATCTCACAACACCTTCCTGCAGAGCTGCACTGTTCTGCCTTGCTACAACACAGACAGGTGCCACATATGGACACAGCCTGACATTAGGGGGTTATATGTAGGGCCGGATTGCAGATAACCCTATTACACACCTATGGCATTTCAGCATGCTACAATACAGGTTAACCTGAGTATCCTGCAAGTGGTGGGCTGTGGAACCCACGTGTCCATCATTATGGCATTACGTCCACCACCAGCTATTGGCCACAGTAGTATACATGCTTCCCATTACACAGTACACACTATGATGGCTTACATCTTATCAGTCAGTGCTGCTCTGCACGATTGATGGGTATGGTCCACTACCCACAGGGATAGACGCTATTGTCCTTAGCAGTTGTTCAGCTGAACATCATTACAACAACAACACCTGATGGCACATATAAATCATTCCACATCATCTATCCCATTATTATGAACCAAGTACTACAGTCAATTACATGCATATACACTTCACATACCTGTTGTGGGAATGATGTCTCTCCTGGATAGTTTGCTGGATGGATGTTTTTTTCTTTTCTGTTGGGGTTTTTTTTTTTTTCAGTTTCTCTCTCTCTCTCTCTCTCTCTCTCTCTCTCTCTCTCTCTCTCTCTCTCTCTCTCCCTCTCTCTCTCTATTTCGGTCTCACTCCAGTAAATGGATTGAGCTGCTTTGGATAGATTGCAGCATAGCTTTTGTAGGTGATGCACATGATCAGGTGATGGCCTCTGCACCAATCTGTGCCCTCCACTTGCTACCTGCATGCAGCATTCTGTGTAGTACTTCCAATTATCACTGTCATGGCAACCCACTACTATAAATCCCCACATCATGTGGTGAGGTCCCTTTACCTTCCCTGTATGGTGGACATCATTTATGTGTGTGGGCAGCAGTGTTACAGACAGCAGGTAGCATAACCTCTTACAAGAGAACTTGCACACTCATGCCAGCTACATATTTGTACAAGTTTCCAGAAATACAGAGTGTGAGTAGTGTTGTTGTGTGCATTGTATAGCACTGGTGTTACAGGGTCTGTGTGTACATACTAGTTTAACATGGAATGCAGTCTGCCTGCATAGCTCTCAACTGTCAACCTATCCATTTGATGGCCAGGTGTGTGTCTGTTATGTTTTGTCTGTCCACCACACATATCTTCTGTCAGATATATTACCGGCAGTGTGTGTGCTGAGTGCTATCAGTACATGGCTACATCCATTTGTGTTTCTAACTTCATATGTCTGACTAAGGGTATGTTGCGGCCTATCCTGTAACACCAGTGACTTGCTTAGTGTATGACAACAGTATTTCACATATGGGCCTGTGTTCCAGCCTCTGTCCTCCACGTACATACCAGGCTTTGTCCATATGACATGCTGTCAGGGGTTGTTATGTAGTGAGCTGTGAGTATGTCTTGCTGTCGTTCCTGCCATCAGTCTACTGCTGTTGTGGCCCCCACACATATTGTGGGGTTGGGTCCATATATGTGCGGCCTTCATCTACACAATACATGTGTGCCTTTATGCACTCCAGAGGCCAGTGTATGTAACAGTGATATATGGTCCTGCATGTCAGTCTATGGGGGGGTGCAATATAACTAACTTAGGCTGTTACAACATGTGGGGGTATTGGGGTAAGCTGCCTTAAAGCATCTGGATGTACATAACCATACAGTGCACCTTGGGTAAATGCAGGCCTACTGCTTCCTGCCATACAGACTGTTCTGTTTGTCAGTGTGATTGTGATGGTGTCAGTTATGCCTTGTTATGTAACAGACACATCCCATTGTATCAACTGAGGTCCTTACCCCCAAGAGATTGTGTACCGAGTGTAGATAGTGATGGTTGGACTATACATTTGCATTACTTACTGTTGAATGATTGTTATCCTTTGGCCCAGACTATCGTTACTATTGTACTACTTGAAGGCCTCGGCCTTGAAAGCAACATATGTAAACCTTTCCAGAATACTGTATTAATACAACTGTTTCACAGTTGCATTAGTCTGTTTATATGTATGTCAGAGTCTAAACAGCTATATGACATGGCATATACAACTGTAATAATACACAAATAAAGCTTTCCCATATATGCAAACCTGTGTGTGGTGTTATATCCTTTGACCTCTCTGTGGGTATATGTTGCAGGCAACAATTGTCATTTGTATGGGTGGCTCATACAGTGTCCAACTGGAAAGGTGGCAACTGTAGGCATAGTTGATATTCCATATTGTGTGCACCTTCTACATATGTAGCTTCCTATGCGTATCTCTGTATGTGTATGTGTCGTTACATATATATCTATATATATGTGTATATATATATATATATATATATATATATATATATATATATATATATATATATATATATATATATATATATGTGTGTGTGTGCGTGTGTGTGTGTGTGTATCTGCATATATGTGTTGGTGTATATGTATCTTAGGAATGTTGATTGCTTCCACATTGTACATTCCCTATGGTAGCCAGACTGTACTGCATGATATGACATCATACAGGTGTAATGGAGTACTGTTAACATCTTGTGCCTATGGTGTGTCAGGTCCTGGTTATGGGATTTCCAACAGTTGGTATTGTATTGCAGTACAGACATGTTTGGTTCTGGGGGGGGGCATATCTTTGTGTCCCCTCACCTCCATTAACGGTGCATGTGGACATATATGTTTTTGTTATGTTCTCTTATATATCTATAGATCTATGTCTATATACATATATAGAAATATATTTATGCTTACATATATATATATATATATATATATATATATATATATATATATTTCTGTAAATATATATATATATATATATATATATATATATATATACATATATATATCTATAGATGTATGTATATGTATGTATATATGTATATATATATATATATATATATATATATATATATATGTATATATGTATTTACATATATAAATATATCTATTTAGATATATACAGGTTCTGGTCTACTATCAATCATCTACTTACCCCAGGTAAAATAGTAATACCTAACCCACAGAATCTAGACCCTGATAATCCCTCTTTAATAGCCAATAACTTCAATAGCTTCTTTACTACTTCCATACAAACACTAGCAAGCCATTTATCCCCTGATGCTTCCCAACTGATCTTAAGTAACACCAACAAAGTCATTCCTTCCCTTCAACTTCAACCCATACCCACCTCCTACATACAATCTCTCTTACAAAAACTTAAACCCACTACCCCCTCAGCAGATAAGCTTCCTGCTGAATTCCTTCAGGTAGCAGCAAAAGCTATAGCCTACCCTGTTTCGATCCTAATAAACAGATCCATAAAAGAAAGTGATTTTCCAGCAATCTGGAAGATATCACACATCATACCCTTACATAAAGGAGGCAAATCCACTGACCTCTCTAACTACGCCCAATAGCACTATTATCTCCACTAGCTAAAATCATGGAAAAATGTATACACAAACAACTACTTAACCATCTCCTTCAAAATAACCTACTAGCAAACACTCAACATGGATTTAGACCCTCACATAGTACGACCACTGCACTACTTTCCTTTACTAACACAATAAACTGTAACCGTAATAATAACAAACTAACTGCTTCTCTTTTCCTAGACCTGTCAAAAGCCTTCGACATGGTCAACCATAAACTTCTCCTACACATACTAAACTCACTTGCCTTGGATTTTTCCTCCTTAACCTGGTTCTCATCCTACCTTGAAAACCGACAACAAGCAGTACTCTGGAAAAATTCTCTGTCTGCTCTACTACCTATCTCCTTAGGAGTACCTCAAGGATCAATATTAGGTCCACTCTTATTCTCTATCTTTATTAATGATCTTCAATCATCTATCCATAACACTTCCTGCATACAATATGCAGATGATTCTACCATCATCTGTACAGCTCCCACCCAATCTGAACTCCAGTCACTCACACAATCTACCTTTTCAACTGTTGAACAATGGTTCTCAAAAAGATGTCTCCTTCTCAACTCCAAGAAAACAAAACTACTACTATTCTCACCTACCCACAAATCTCCTCAACTAAATTTTACTATTACTGCAGCTGACAATTCTCTTATCTCCTCAGACTCTACTACCAAACTGCTTGGTGTTACTATTGATAATAATCTTAACTATGATTGTCATATCAATAACACTATAAAAGCAGTAAATAAAAAGATAGGTTCACTGTACAGAATAAAACCCTTCCTTACTCCAGAAGCACGAACCACCTTAGCTCAATCACATCTTATCTCCACCCTACTGTATGCTTCCTCTATTTACACCAATCTCTCTAAAGGTAACCTGAAAAAACTAACTACATCCTATCATAATATAGCCCGTTTTGCCACAGCATCCCAGTACAGAACTCACCACTGTAATAACTTAAAACAATTACAATGGTTAGAACTACCTAACAAGCTTATCTATCAACAGCTCTTAATTACACATAACATTCTTTATCAACCAACAAAAACACCAGCCCTCAGTAACCTCCTTACTCCCTACAAAAACTTGAAACAGTTGCGATCTGCCGAAAAGATACAAGTCACCACAACTAGAATTACAAATTCAGCAGGTAACAGTCTATTTTCAAACTCCATAGGGAAAATATGGAATAACCTCCCCCCACACATTACCTCACTAGACTCCTTTCAACTTTTCAAAAAACAACTTCTATTACATCTTAACAACTTCTGTCTCTGCTCCTGTACCAATCCAGACTAAATGACTTCTTCGCTCTTCAGCCATACCTCCCTACGTAAAAATCACTATCTTTCCCTGCTATTTCAAATGACTAAATTACTGCACAGTATGAATATATAGCTTAGGCTATTTGTTTTTTACCTGTTTTTTTTTTCGCTGTATTTTCTACTACACTAAAATGTATGCATTGTTGCTTAAATGTTTAACCTTGTTTTAATTGTGGAGCTTTTCTCCCCGGGCCTCCACTGAAAATGGAAATTATCCAGCTGGACTAGCCCGGTCAACAAATGTAAAATAAATAAATAAATAAATAATATATATATATATATATATATATATACAAACACACATATATCTTCATGTTTAAATACATTTCCTGTACTGTTGCATGAATGTGCTGGATATGCTTGTAAAAACATCAGGGTTAGGTGTATTTGACATGGCTTAGTGGTAAATTATAATTAAATTTTATGAGGTCACATGTGGATTTTTATTTTTGTTATATAGATGATTTAATTTTTGTATGTGATGGAGGTTTGGATAAAGTGGATCATTTTGTGTTAGAAATGCACAATAACCCGTTTGATTTATTGTTTGATGGATTACAGAAAAGAAGTAGGGTGGTTTATTTGGATTTAATTTTGGAGGGAAATCTTGATGGAAATATTACCCATACTGTTCATAGGAAGTTTACTGATGGGAATCAGTACCTCCATGCTTCTAGTTGTCATCCTCCCCATGTTTTGAAAGCTTTACCATACAGGGAGTTACATCGCATTTCTAGACTGTGTAGTGATAAGGATGTGTTAATGAGGGAATTGAAACAAACTAGTAACATGTTTGTGAGAAGGGGGTATGATCCTGATGTTTTGAAAGAAGCTGAGAATAGAGTTTGGAAAGAGGTATTTGGATGTGTGGGGAGAATTGATAGTAGGGCATATATGGGGACATTCCAGGGTCCTAAGCCTACTAAAGAAAATTTTGTTGCTCAGAATAAGACAGATACTATGTATTATGTGTCTGTTTACAACATTAAAAGTGAGGAAATGAGAACTTTAGTGGAATATTATTGGAATTATTTAATTGGAGATAGGTATTTGGCAAGAATTTTACCACCTAAACCCCTATTTTCTTATAAAAGGGGAAGGAATTTGAAGGATATGATGGTACATGGGAAGTTTAGTTTACCAGCGGTGGTTAAACCTACTTATTTAATTTTTAAAGGAACATTAAGTTGCAATAAATGCAGTGTTTGTAAACAGGTAGAGAAAGCCTTTTATAGTATAAATGGGACGAAATTTGAACCTAGAGAAGTTTATTCTTGTAGGAGTAAAGGAGTTGTTTATGCCTTAAGATGCCCTTGTGCCTTATTTTATATAGGAGAAACTAAGAGAGAATTTTGTGTCAGATTCATGGAACATGTAAGGGATGTTAGGAATAAAAGGGAGAATAAAACAATTTCCCTGCATTTTAAAATGTTACACGATAGTGATGCTTCTAAATAAATTAAAAGGTACTGTTTTGGAAACAGTGAAATGTTTCTGTGGAGATGAAAATTTATTGAAACATAAGTTGAAGTATAAAGAAAGCATATATATTTTAAAATACAAGACATTAGTGCCTAATGGCCTTAATAATGATTTAAATTGGAAATGTCTGCTTTAAATTTTTATTAATTTATTGTATACTTGATGTGAATTTGTGGAATACGTATACAAAAGATGTGTATTTTTGGTTGTTACTGTTTGTTACTCTTTGAAGGTGGTTACACCGAGGCGCTAGAGAAGAGAAAGAAGGAATAAAAGTTTTAACTTTCTTGCCTTGTGATTTATTTGTACCACAGTCGGTGGTTTGGGTCAGAGTTGTATTTCTTTAGTGGTAAATTATGTTGGCTATGGCATGCAGTGTCTTGGGTTTGAGCCTTGCAGAGGATGTTTATTTTGTTGCTGGGCAGAACAAGTGCTGTTGGATACAAAGTGATTAAGGCCCTTTTAAGCAGTTGTAAGTGGGTTTGCGCAGGTTTGCATGGATGTAAGCACTGCTAACTTCTGGTTACAATTTTTTATACTGATTTAGCTTCTCAATTGCTTAACCTGTGTAGGCATTGCTTACCTTCACGCAAACAAGCTTAAACCTGTTTACTGCTGCTTAAAAGTGCTTCCTCTTGCTTAGCCCCATGCTAATTTCTTTAAAAGAAAAGAAAAAAGGGTTGATAGGAAAGTGGTGAAAAAGGGGGACAAAAAGGGAAAGTCAGTAGAGAAAATAGCTAGGGATGTGCAGGAAGGGTATAGGGAAGGTCCATAGCTGCCCATTTATTCTACAGCAACAGCTGTGCATATACACTGAAGTTGGAGGCAAATTTGGACACTCAAACCCCTGAGAGAGGGGTGAGGACAACAATAATATGTTGTGATGCTAATTAGACCAGATTACATGTGTCCAGTGAACACATGTGTGAAATGGACAGCTATGTATCGGGCATGATTTTTGGGGGGGAACAGATTGCCCTTTTTTCAGGTGAGAGTGGGATGTTGGGGAAGGATAGTTGGAATATTTGGGGAGGTAGGTTGGGTAGGTTAACAGACAAGACTGACAAGACACATACAGGGGTGGTATATGACACATGTGTGGGGTAAACACTTTGATGGGGAGGGGTGTTGGGAAATCGGAAGTCCATGAGCCCTCTAGTGGAAACAGTGGGACTGAGGTACCCATCCATGGGCAGTCATCACTGCACTTTCACAGCCCCAGAGGTGGTTGGGCTGGGGCTGAGTCAAAGAGCCAGGTGGACCCTCTAGTCCTGACACATGGCCCTCGAGCTGGCATAGCAGATGTCTGACCTTCCTGCAGAGCTCACTACACACCATGACCCGGACCTGTTGATGGGTGACGGGTCCCTGTCATTGCCTGCTCCTAGGGGGGACGAGCCCTATCCCCTGTAACAGGACCAATGGACGAGGAGGTCCTGGGTTGGGCCCCAGACATGCTGGTGCCCGGTGCCATGGCCAGCTGAGGTGAGACAAGTGGGTCCACTGGGACCCGCATTCCCATACATGCGTGGTGTTTATGTTTTATCAACATATGTGGGTTAGTAATAGCAACACATTCCAGGATTAGGTATAACAGCATACATAGATATTCCCATTAACCCAGACACAGATATGGAACAGTTGCATAGCAAACAGAACACATGCATATATGGGACCGTAGTGGTAATAACTATAGCATGCAGGTACATTGATAACACCATGTCACCAATGTTGTAGCATTTCAACATAGCACATTTATAGAAACAGATTTAAATAATTATCAAACAATAGGACATATGTCCCAACATTACAGTGACTTCAACACATACCAATTGAGTTGGACATTTAGTGTATTGTTGGAGATATGGTGGGTGGGGTGGGAAATATGTCAATTAACAACTAGTATATTCCTGTAGTTTGCATTACTTTCCTAGTCAGTGCTGTTAGCCATACCTTACAAGTATTACTACACTACCCTATTGCCTTATTTTGGACAGTAATATGGCTGTCGACAACTATATATATGAACTGGCTTTACCTGCAGTATACACCTCTTACCTGGTATACCTGTGGAGGAATTGTTTGTTAGCACTGACTAACTGTTTCTACACATGCTCCCAGATTCCAGGTTGATGTTATGCACATACTTGTCTATCTCTTTTTGCATGGACTCTGGCCATGTCTTGACCACATACAGGTTAACCGGGACATATGTAGACTACTGCCCTCTTCAACCTTTACTGACTTACAGCACTCATATAGGATTTCCTAGACAGTTATATTATGTAGCACAGTGTGGGTGACAGTGATGAGTAATATATTATTATTCAGAGCAACTGCAACACTAACAATGGCATACAATACCAAAGTAAACAGTACCAGTACAGGGTATCACTGTTTTATTTCTGGGCACAGTGTTCATATCTGACAGACCTGTGGGAGCAATGTTTGTTAGCACTATCTGAATGTTGCCACACAAAGTACCAGATTTCACATTAGCATTATGAACTTACATCTCACTCTGTTACTGTACACAATCTGGTCACAGCTTAACAACATGGGGGGTGTAGATGTGACATACTTAGCTTATTACTCTCATAACAGTTTGGGGAGTTTCTAGAGTGACAGGTTTGTTCTTATAAATGTGTGATAATCAGTTGTATTTCTTGTTTGCAGCCTATATGTCTGAGTTCATCCCACTGATTTCCCAAGGGGACACATTGACAGGAAGCAGATATGAGCCAATTTTCTGGACATTCCGGACATATCTGTACAGTTGTGGGGTATGATTCTGTATGCAGACTACTACCACTTCTAGGATTCGAACCATGGTTGTGTGTGCTAAAAATGCAACAGTTCACGTCTCAGTTGCATGTGCTATTTGGATGTTGTTGTCTGTCTCTTGACTGTTTTCTGTCTATGTCTCTCTCAGTTGTACTAGCTGACCTCTGGGGATTATATCAATCATATACAGACATCCCTACATATTTTTTTTATTTATGTTGCACAGTTTGGGTAACAGTACTTTGTACAAAAGTACTATTAATAATAACATTACCATATGATACCAGAGTAAACACATGCAGTACAGCAGTTAGACCTTCATTGTCAGGCTATTATGCTTTTATTTACATACAACCTATATGAAACTCTTCCTGCCACATTCTCTGGTGTATGCATTACTTGACTTAAACAATACTGGTTTTATACAGGCAATTAACTTACTAATACTGTTAGATTTATTTCCTATGACAGCACATGCAAGAGTATTACTAACTTGCCTCGCGTTGCAACCTCTCCAAGTGACATCTATGGGCCTCCTGGTTCACAGCTCACTCACTTGCCACTGTGAAGGACATAAGAGGAATATTTAGCCATACATATCCATAAAATACATGAGCTGGCAATTGTTAAACAGGTAGTGGAGTGATACTTACACACTGCTGGGACTTTCCCTGTCAGCTTAGCCTCTTGGATCCACTGATCCAAGAGATCCCCCTTTTGCTGCTTCAGGTCGGCAAAGTGATGCCTGACCTGGTCACCAGTTCGGGGTATGCCAGTGGTGCTGGTGAGGTCACGGGCGAGATGGTTCCAGGCTACCACTTTATATTGGGAACCCTGGTACTGGCCCTGCAGCAGTCTCTACTAATGGTCTTTAACAAGGAGTTCTGCCATGTCTCTGGACTCCTGGATGCCCCAGCGCTGTGCCCAAAAGTGCACTCCCTCTCCCATTCCAGACATGGTGCCTGCAAGGGAAAACTGCAACCAGTTATGAGATGTATTCCTGCCTGTTGGGTTCAAATAGGGCTGATTTCCATACTTTGCCATGATTGAATGGTTTTGAAAAGGCTAAGCTATGGGCAAATCTGCTTACCTAAGGTTGGCATTGTTTACAGGGGTATACCAATAGGCAAATTGAGTTAGATGGCCTACACATTACTTACACCTACTAAGTTGGCCTGTGCAATGCTTAGCATTGCTTAATATTTACTTTGCATTTTATTTGCTTTTTGGCATTGATTTATTATTCATTACATAATATATATATATATATATATATATATATATATATATATATATATATAAATAAATAAATAAATATATATATATATATATATATATATATATATATATAGTATCCATGATTCATGTGCATGTACATTGTATGGGGTCCTTGTGTTTATTAGGGGACTTCAACATTTTATTACAATAACACCTCACATCTGGGCTTACTGCAGTACTCCAGTTCACATATTTATGTTATGTAGTAGGTTATAGACCATAAGACTGTATATAGATTCCTTTTACATGTTCAGTTTGATTTTACTATAGTGAGGATTTGTTTGGTGATACCTCAGTGTTATGCACTGCTGTGATGGCTTAGTGGTTAACTACTGTAACTATAGTATGCAGGGTCCTGGGTTCAAGGCCGGCAAAAGATGTTTATTTTGTTTCTGGCCAGAACACAAGCTGTTGCATACAGAGTGATTAAGGTACTTTTAAGCACTTGTAAGCAGGTTTGCACTGGTTTGCACGAAGGTAAGCATTGCTAACCTCTGGTTGCATATGCCTACATAGAGTTAGTTTCAATATTGCTTAACCCGTGCCTGTATTGCTTACCCCCACGTAAACAGGCTTAAACCCACTTACTAGTGCTTGTATATATGCTTACTCCCACTTACTACTGCTTAATTATGCTTACACTTGCTAACTAGTGCTTACTCCTGCTTGCCACTGTACTAATTTAGACAGTAATGTCTAATGTTTCTTGGGAAGGTGAGGGATTTGGAAGCTGTATGGAGTTATCATTCATTACACATTTTACCTTACATTTGTATCCCTGATTCCTGTGTACATATACTGTGTGGGGCACATGGACATTGCAACATTATGACACTGAGACCTCACATCTGCATTTAATGCAGTACTCCAGTTCACAAATATTCGTTATTTCATAGGTTATGCAACTAAAATATTGGTCATAATGCAATTTGACATGGAAAATGGAATGTGCTGCAGTGGGACTCAAACCAGGAATGACTGTTTGTAAGGCAAATGCTCTACCCACTATTGCTATATTGCTTCATCTGCACATATCTTGCTTTTTATCCTCTTGTGCCATGTAAGCTGCATTAACCATAGGTAAGTGATGGGAAAACCCATGCACCGATGGTTAAATTTTATCTGTTTCATAAAAAAAATCTTTATATTTGTTGTTTTAACTATTGCTCTTGTACACGTGGGGGAATGTTGTTAGGGGTATGCATATACCTATGAGCAGTCTCACTCATTCTTTTTGGACTGGTCTGCTGTTCTTCATTGCAGGGGCGTGTATATTCTGAGAGCTTTGTTCTCAGACACGCCCCCCGCACTCTTGCATGCTCTGTGTAAGATTAAGAGCTCAGGCAGCGCACCTTCATTAATATGCATTGTGCGCTGCCATCATGCTTCTAAACGACCGCTTCCATGCAGGACTAAGATAGTCCTGCACAGAAGGATAGCAAATCCAGGGGAGTGTCTATATAAGCTTCTAATCCAGTAATAAGCCACTAGATGCAGTTTAAACAGCCTATTCATATAGATTTCTAATTTTGTAATTACCAGTGAGATTAAAAAAATATATATATATCTATATATCTATATATATATATATATATATATATATATATATATATATATATATATATATATATAGATGAAGATTTTTTTGTGAAGAATATCCATATCTTCTATTTTGTCCAACAGCTTGTTTTTTTTTAACAAAATCTGTTGCTTCTTCAAGGTTGTTGAATATTTTTGCCCATCCAAGAGGGTAATCTTAATTCTTGGAAGGAATAAGATCTGAGATTTTATATCAGCCTTTTTCAAACTTTTGATGAGAGGGACACATTCTTTACTTTTTTATATTGTAGTGGAAGTATAGTCATTATCAAACCTTATATTTTTCCCATTAAGTTGTATTGGATTTCCAGACCAAGCTGTTCTCAGTACTAGATCATTGTCCTGTGTTGATAAAAGCTTTACTATAATAGATCTCACTGCAGCTGGATTCTTGGAGTGAGAAGTGTTGGATAGAGACCTGTGAGCCCTCTCTATCTCAAATGAGAAGGACTCAGGAAAGTTCAATATTTTGGGCAGCCATTCATTTAAAAACAGGACCATATTACTTCCTTCCATTTTTTCAGATACCTCGTATCTTCTGATATTGTTCCTTCTTGATCCTGACTCCAAATCTTCTACTTTATCCAGTAATTGGTTGTTTTGATTTAGAAGGAATTCTATCTGAATGTCATTTTCTATCTGTCTCCCATCAATGCCATTTACAGTTTCTTCTATGGCTGCTATTTGTTCAGAATGCTAAATCATAATTTCTTTCAGGTCTTCTGTTTGTTTCTTACTTTCCTTTTTCATGTTCTCCATAATTTTTTCTATGTTGTCCATTTTTGCAGAGAGGTCCTGTATGCTGGAGATTATTATATGAAGTTCTTTTTTTCATGGAACTGTCTTGAGGAGAGGCTCTTGTATGACTCATGGTTTAAGCCAGGTGTACTAATCTGTAGAACGTCTAACAGGAAATTTCTTGATAAAAGTCTCTGAAAACTTGGGTTTCTTCTTTGTAGGTAATCCACAATATCAAGAAATATAACGTGTGAGAAAAAACAGTTTTAAGTTAGAGCATAAAAATCCTGTCAGAAACAGTCTTTACAGGGAAAGCATCAGAAAGCTACTGCTATCAGCAAGGCATCTTAGCCACGCCTCCAATCACTTATTTTTTGAATTATTAAGTACATATGGAAATATTGCCTATTTTCATAATCAGTAACAAGCAATGAGTAATAAGCTCAGTGCAGTGTGATATAAATGGAGAGTTATAATGTATTTTCCTGTCTCCCAACATGGAATTTCACACCATGCCACTCAACAGCACGCAGGTCTCTCAGATATGAAAATATGAGTAATCGGTGGCAAATAGTGATTCATTTCTCTAAAGCAGGATATCATTTTAGTGCCACTTTAATTAATAATTCGCCAGTTAAAACACAAGCACATTACACACATTCACAAAAAAGGGTCTTGGAAAGTACATTTGCCATTTCTGTGGTTATTCCTTGCAAAACAATTGGTACAAAGCAGTGTTTCTGGTCAGTGATGATGTTAGCAAAATGGTATTTCACATCATGTAGCAAAAATTCAAAAATTAATCATGCATGCATAAATGTTTCCTATCGGCAGCATACTTGAGCTTAGAACTGGCATACTTAGCATTCAAAGTATAGATGCAATTAATGCAAGGATAAAGTATTCCATGTAAAAGCAGTTGTCCCCAAATTATTAATACACTGAATGAGCAAGATATAGAGCGACAGTTACAAGTCCGCAATACAGTGAACACTCTTTCATTTGACTATTACCATGTCAGTCTGCAGATGCAGTACACAGACATGAGAAGTTAAAATATGAAGACCTGATAGACATGATGCCATATGCACATTATCACTGTATATACTATATATTTTCTGATACAAATAAATATGTAGGTCATGTAATGTACATATATTCGCAGTCGTATATACTTTTGCAGTCCTCATCTTGTATACATCTAATGTTAGTTTCTCTGTGGTGTTATTCCTTAAAGTACAGAGGCCAATCGCCTGTGTTATTTTGCCATAGGTTAAAATTCCACTCTACCATATGTAACCAATTATAAAATATTTTTTGTGTTACAGCAATGCAACTTGTAGTGCTGTACATGGCATGCTACTGAGGCAGTGGGAGTAGGGATGAGTCAGTTTCCTGCCCATCTCTTATGGTGATTGCAGAGTTGGGAAAGATATATCAATTAGTTTTGAAATCAGGATTTTTTCAGTACCCTTCTTTAATAGTATTTGACTTGAACTGATTTGTGAGGTTACTGTGATACTGATGACGATGTCAATGTACATACATGAACGTTTTTAGTCTTGTTTGTGGGAGGGTTATCTTTCCTCTGCTATATCATGGCTAATATTACAAGAGCAGTCAGGACTGCAGGGTCACTCAAATGCTTAGTTGTGCAGACCCTTCTCGTAGTTCAGCATTGTGTTTGTTTCTTTGACTGCAGGCAGTAAGTACAGGCCTCCATTCCTTAAATATTAGAAGAAAGATGTTGAGCAGATCTTTGCCAGTGGATCTGTGTAATAGCTTTTGTAAATGCTGAGGAAAGTGTTGAGTTTGTATGTAGGCTCTCAAAAGTAACGTATTTATTTATTTTTGAACTCCATCAATGATTCAGTGCTGATATTGCAGAAGTTGTTTCCTTATAGTGAGTGTGCAGGGCAGCGTTGTTCACTCACCCACTACAGGAGGGTTTGCAGAAAACATTTTTATATCACTTTGAATTGTTAGATGGTGAAACACATACATTTGACTTATTTGTTTTATTTCCTTAAATTGTGACAGAGACAGTGCCATCTTATAACTGGTCTGCATATTTTTTTTAAACATTTGCTGTCTGTGTTTAAAAAAGATACTCAGCAAAAGGGTTGATTGATCATCACGATGCAAGAAAATAAATTACAAACAGCCTACAAATGATGACTATACCACATCAAAATGTGTTGGATCATTAAAAACAAATCAGTGGAGGATCCATCTCCTTTTAGACAACTTTACACTTGAGTAGTAGCAAGGTGAAGTAACCTCTGGGTGCATAAACTGTTGGCTGGGATAGTCTGGTCTTAACCTAGCAGTACCCTTGATGCATAATTATAAAAAATTATTTATTTCTTCAGTTTTGTTGTTTGTGGAATTAGATATGACTGCAAAACACTGTTTTGATTTTTTTGATTTTAGGAAAGAAAAAGTTTTTGTCTTTTAATGTACCTTACCCGAGAGCACAATGATATAGTAAATCAGTCTAGTTCACCATTTTAGGCTATTAGGTATTCTTCATATTTTTTTAATTCCTTCCATATGTCCTTGTTTTCCATTCCATAATGTTATACCAGTTTCATTCCCTCTTTCTTCCTGAGTCTTTTTTTTTTTTTTATAATTTAGCATGGGTGCCATTTTAATACCAATATGTTAGAAAGACCTGATATTGAAACACTAATAACTAAATTTTGTGTGATCTCTGTGTTGTGGCCATCTGACTTTCCCCAGGAAGGATGAATTGTGGGTGAGACTGGACATTTGGTATATTAAGAAATGGAATTGTGGGAGTGCATGCCCATGCATCAGGGTAACAGGGAGCCTTACCACAAGCACTTTTTTTTTCAAGTGAATGTTTACTCCAAGATGCTGCTTGCATTCTGGAAATTTCACTCATGTGTGATTGCTGTTGTATGACCCAATCACAAATGAGTTGAACATTTGTCAGGGAGCCGGCTAACCTATTAATAATTTTTTTATAATATTTAAAAAGAATACAAAGATCCACGATTTAAAAACTGCCTGCAAGACCACTATCTACATTATTGTTAATATGTTTAAGCAACACATGCTAAATATGTTGCCTACCCATTTGGAACTATAAGCCCATGTCCCTGGCCCTGCAAGCATTGATGATGTACAAGCCTATGTTTTCATGGCAGTAATTTTGGTTGACTGGTACCACCGTTTCTCCCTTCACTGGATGAGTGTGCTGCTGTGAGACACTCAGCCCCATAAACCCCTGCCCTTCTCTTCCAGAGGATAAGCTGCTAGTCTAACATAGACTGCTTGGGATAGACAAGACCTCATTGTCTATACATTGAGCTAGGTTAGCATTTAACTTCTGATATTTAGTCAGTAGTCTCTTAGTGTCCCTGTAATTCTAAAAGACACATTGATTTTCTATGTGTAAGAGGAACAAAGCCAAACAGACTGCATTTTGAAATTATTCATGCTGTATTTTGCTAATAATGGTGATTATGCATGGTATGTTAGAGGTGTAGTTTATTGCTATAGGTTGATCTCTTTGTCTTAGATGTTATCAGACCTCTAGTAATTATACCCACCTTTCTTTTAAGAATGCTGAATTTCTAAATCAGAATTATAGAGGGCAGTATTTTATTATTTTAGGAACAGTCAGACGAATATATTATGCTATTTGTTTTTCACATTTTAACAAATGCAGCATGACAGAATATGGAGGCGTATGATACATATTTTAAGAATATAAACGGAAAATCCAGAATTTATGTGGTGGGATGATTAATAGTGCCAATTTAGATATAGTTTGCACAATGCCTACACAGAGGACATAGACTCAAAAGGGGAAATTTAAAAGATTTAGTCAGAAGCAAAACTTTCTAAACACAGATACTTTAATGATACATGTATGTTAAATCATGTCAATGTGGGCTTATTTAGTAGTTGGCTGCACCTAATAATGTCCATATATCTGTGTGATGATTATTAAAATCTCCTATCTCTTGAATGATGTTTCAAAAGAACTCAGGAACTGTGTGTGTTTGTGTGTGTATGTGCGTGTGTGTGTATGTGTATGTGTGTGTATGCATGTGTACAAGTGTCTGTTTGTTTGCTTAAACAGTAATGCCATAATATATTCTCTCTTTTATATATTTATTTTTCCGTATAGTAATACTGCCTTGTATTATTCTCTAAATTCTCTAATACACGTCAATACATCCCCCCATACTTCATTTTCTCACATCATCCTGCCACTGGAAAAAAAAACACTTTTTTATACTTCTTAATAAATTTAATGCATCACTCAGATCAGTTTTTATGGAAGTCCTTTATAGTCATATGATCCTTCCATAATTGCAATACTTCTTACTGTTCAAATTCATTTCATAGTTTCCCATTTACTCTTTTTATTCCTTTTCTTCCATCACCTAAATGGTCTGAAAAACTCTTCACAACTGTATCACTATCTGCTACTCCCAAGCCTTCTGATAATACAGAATAATCAATTTTAGATCCAAATGCCACCTTTTATAAGTACATTGACTTTTGTTCCACACAGCTAAATTTCCACATTTTTTCACTTCCTGTATTTTTTAATTCTTCATAGGTTCATAGGTTCATAAGTAGGTACTAGGCTATCGGCCTGAGGGCCTACGTAAGCCTAGCCAACAAGGTTCCCTGGCTTATAACATGCAATAAAATTATTTTCCTGTGCCATTGTCAAGCAGAGACACAGAAGTGATCCCCGGGGTGTATTTCCTATTTCCCATCCACTCATCAAGATTTTTCTTGAAGAGTGCTAATGAAGAACTTTGCTTGACATAGATGGGTAGCCTGTTCCAGAGTATGGGAAGTCTCTGGGACAGGAATCTATCCCTCCAGCATGTCCTGTTTATTGTGGTGACAAGGTTTAGGTCCCTAAAGCATGTTGCTCAGAGGGATTGGGATTTCTTCAGGTATAGCATGTCCAACAGCTCTGGGTTTGACATAGCTTTATATGTTAGGCAGAGATCAACTCAGAGTAGGTGATATGCTATGGAGTAAAGCTGAAGGTTTTTGAGGCGATCAGTGTAGGGCATCTGTTTGAGGCCAGTAATCCTCTTTGTGAGGTACTTTTGTGGCCTTTCCAGCTGCTGCAGATGTCTTGTGAGGTACATTCCAAAAGGGGTGTTGTACTTTATAATGGGCTAATGACTGTCGAATAGAGGGGAACAATGACCTCTTTTTTCCTGGATGAGAACCCTTTTATGATGAGGTGTGACTTCCTGACTACTGTGACGATGTGACTAGCAAAGGACAGACTACCGTCCACCTGGGTCTCAAGGTCTCTTATCACACTTTCGGTGCTAAGTAGACTGCTGTCTATGTAGTAGTTCATGGGTACAGAGTTTTTACCAAAGGGGATGACAATGCACTTTTTGGCATTGAGCTTGAGGCCATGGCTCTGACACCAGGCATCTGTCTCAGCGAGTCTCTTCTGAAGGATTTACACATCATTTGGGAACACTACTATGGCTCCTAGTTTGCAGTCATCTGTGAACTTCATTAGCCAGGGGCCTTCTGTGTTAGCCTGTACTTCAGAGAAGTAGATACCAAACAGGAGAGGTCCCAGAACTGAACCCTGTGGTACTCCACTTGTCACTGGTTTGAGGTCAGATTTGGAGTGTGCAACTTTTACAGTGTGGGTTCTGTCAGTGAGCCAGTTGGCAACTCATCTTGTGACATAGGGATTTATACCTAGTTTAGTGAGTTTAGCTACAATTCCACAATGGAGTATGGTGTTGAAAGCTGTGGCAAGGTCAAGATAGGCTGTGTGAACCACCTTACCCTCATCTATGACTTTGGTGACTGCCTCAAAGAAGTCGATCAGGTTCAGGAGGCATGATCTACCTCTCACAAACCCGAACTGGGTTACCAATTTTTTTGTTTATGAGTTCCATGATGATACAATCCATGGCCTTGCAGACCAGACTCATCAGGCTAATAGGGCAATTGTTCCAGGCATCAGTGGTGGCTCCCCCTTTGTGAAGTGGGATAACTGTTGCTGTATGCCATTCAGTGGGCAAAAAGCCTGATGTGAGGCTATGATTGAACATGGTGCTAAGGTGGGGAGCCAGTTCATTCTGAAGTTTATGTAAAATGCAGACTGGCATGTTGTCCGGTCCCATGGATGCTGTGTTTTTGGCTTTAGAGAGTGCAGCTTTTTCCTGCATATTTGTGATTACAGGGACTCTGCATTCTTCCTGTATAGATATGGACCCTTTAGGGGGTGGGGGGGTAAAGTTAGCACTGAACCTGTCTGCCAGGATGTTGGCAATATTAGTTGGTTCTGTAATTTTCATGCCGTTGTACTGTAACTCAGAGTAGATCTGGGTGTTGCCGTTGAGATTCTTGACATAGCTATAGAATGCTTTGTGGTTGTCCTTAGAATCAGTGGCAATTTTGTTTTCATAGCCAGCTTTGGAGGATCTCATAAGGAATCTCAGCTTCTTACTGAGGCTGACAGGGAGCTCCTCCACTCATGGAATTGTACTCTCTTTTGCAACAATTTCTTCCTTCTGTTGTACAGTTTGTTTATGGCAGGGGACCACCAGATTGGCTTCCTTTTTTTGGAGGATAGCATCTTGGTTCTGTTTGGGATAGCACGATACATGCACTCATGTAAGTGCTTATAGAGTGCACTTGTGTAGGATTCAGCAGTCATAATTGTATTGTCCTTCTGCATGGGTGTCATGAAGTTCACCACTTCTGTTTTAAAAAGCATGAAGATAGCTTTGGAGAAATTGTTTACTGCGGTTTCCTTATTGGGGGGTGGGGGAGAAATGTGGATATCAAGGGTGATTAGCTTATGGTCGGATCGGACCAACGAGGAGTTGACTTCAGGTGCGAAGCACTGGTCACTCATGTTGGTAATGACTAGGTCTAGGATATTGTTGCCCCTGGTGGGGTGTAGATAAGTTGATTCAGGGCACTGGAGTTTATGAATTCCAGAAAGCTTTGTGTGAAGGAGTTGGAACATGACTAGTTTTCCCAGTTAATGGTGGGGTAGTTGAAATCACCCATTATTAGGGTGTTTGGTTTTACCCTAATATTTTCCAGTACATCAAGAAAAGAGGAGTGGGAATCCTGGGGCATGGTGGGGGATCTGTAGTAAGCTACAATTTGGATTGCAGTTTTGCCCAGAGTTAGTTGCACTTGGATAACCTTGGAAGCATTATGCTGAGCAATTAGCCTGGAGGTGTGGATATCCTTAATGAATATGGACACACCTCTGCCTTTGGTGTTCCGGTCCAGGTTACATGGCCGAAAAGTGTGGTATGAGTTATAGCCTGGTAGTGCAAGGGTGCTCTCTGGAACCTTGAAAAAAGTCTCTGTCACTGCACAGATATCAATGTTCTCCATTTTAAGGAGTGCCTCGAGTGAGTGCATTTTGAAATTTAGACTTCTAGCATTGACTATCATTACCCTCAGTTTTTGCTTGCCTGTTCCTGCTACGGTTGTGAATTTGTCAATTGAACCTTGCCTAAAAAAGGCACTATAGGGGCGGCAAGAGTCTTAGCCAGTATCCGGAATCCCAGGGATGACAGGTGCAGGCCATCTCTGGCAAAGCATCGTGGTCTGGGCATAGCGCCTTTCAGTTTATTCTTAATTTTCCCCTTAAAATCACAATGAAAATCCTGTGCAATTATAACTTTCATGTTAACCACCACAATCTAATATTTTATGAAGCAGAGTCTCTCTTTAATTGTTAGTTATATATGCACATAATTCTATAATTCCATAAACATGTTATCTCCACTTAACATCCACAGCAGGTAACTTTTCCATTCTTATCAATATTACATCTTGAATTTTCATTGTTTTTGCACAACACAGCCAATCAAGAACAATGTTCTCTTCTTAAGTTATTATATTTTCACCCTACATTTTTTTTCTTTTTGCAGCATTTCTTCATTTGTCAGGAATTTTACATCCTCTAACAGACTATCCTCCACAACACATTTAGCACACCATTCCAGTATCCCTATCTTTCTTACAGTATTAATAATGCTGTTCGCTTTTACTGAAAGTACTCTAAAATTGTTGCTTTTCCTACTTTGTAAGTTTAGGGAAAATATTTTTAAAAATTCTGTTTTCTTATTTTTTACTCTTTTCCTAACTGAATATTTTTCCCATGTTTATGTAAAAATAATCCTTGATCCTCAGAATTAGATTTCTCACTAGCTAGAATTAAAAACAATTTTATCAATTCCTTCTCCTGATCTCTGTTTCTGTCTGCATTCTTTCTCCTCATTCCCCCTCCATAATGTTTCTACTTCTACAAGTTCTTCTTCACCTAGTTCACCCTCTTTCCAAGCCTCTTGTTGTCCTTCCTTGTGTGTGTTTTGTTCCCTTCCCCATCTTTTTCATTATTTACTGTTTGCTCTTGACAATCTGTCCAAAAGTATTGTTTTTTTCTACACAGCTTGCATTCAGACACGCACGTTCTTACTGTATGCTGTATGTCCTTTCTCGCCACTGTTTACATTGTGCGTTGTCAAAATCATTAATTAAATGGGAAAAGTCCCCACAAAAGAAACATGATTTAGGCTGGCCAGCATATCTTAACATCTCTGTATGACCATCCACAAAAGTAACATTTGGCAAGCATTTCACCACGTTTTTTTTTTCAAAACAGCTTCCTACATCCACTCTTCAATCCATAAGTTTCACTCATCTCTAACTTTTACAATATTATCAACAATTTCACACAAACTCTGCATGCATATTTTAACATCTTCTTCCATGTCATAGGTTCCAAACTGCAAAGTGACATTTTTTTTAACATTTAAGGTATTACCATAACATTAGTCATTTTCCATGGATAAATGTCCTTTTTGTTACACAGTTCCAGAAATTCCAACATCAGTCCTTTGGGTTCAAATGATAAGTCACCACAAATCTCTGTCTCAGGAAAGTCACCACATTGTCTTTTACATAATATGCCTATTATACTGTATTTTTGCTCTTATCCTCACAGTTGTTCTTAATAAAAAAAAGTTTTACTTACAGATTGCTGCTGCTGTATTTCTACTTTCCTGTCACTGCTGCAAATATTTTAGTTTGTGCATTATTTGTTGTTACAAAACCAGACACCTTCTCAGTATGTTGCTGCTTTCCTCTTCTGTCACTGCTGCATATTTTTTTTTTCTGTTCCTTTCTCTCCTGACACTTCACCTGGTTCCTTTTCCACATTGCCAAACTTGGCACTTTGAAAAAAGTTATTTGCCAAGAACTGGCACCTGGATCATCCTACTCAATTATTTTTAACTGAAAATGATTTGCAAGCCACTCTGACGCCAGTGATTTTATCTGATCCACTTTAACAGACTTGTTTACTTCGTTCTCCACTGACAGCTAAATGCTGCTCATTTGCAACACACAGGAACCTTCACTTACATCTAACAATTTTTTTTCCAAATTCTCATTTTCCACCTCTAAACCCTTCATAGCTTTTCTCTCTCCCACCATGCTGCTGCTTTCCCATAAGCCTCTTCCTTGTTGCTGTAGGAGCCCTGTGGTACCATCTAGGAGCTCTAAAGTGTTTGAGAAGTTCTCTGATGCCTTGCCAAATTTCACCAAGTAGTATTAATACCATCTTGGGTCTCCAAGGAAAAGAGGCTTCTAGCCTTGTGTGTCTAACTTGGTCAACAGATCATCATCATCATCATCACCATCATCATCACCATCACCATCATCATCATCATCATCACCATCATCATCATCATCATCATCATCATCATCATCATCATCTCCCCCCTTTTTCCCATTTTTGTACATGGGGTCTGGGTGTTGTTATAACTGTCACCATCTTTCTTGATTCAGTGCCACACTCTTATTTATTTTATTTATTTTACATTTGTTGACCGGGATAGTCCGACTGGATATATGTCCATTTTCAGCAGAGGCCCGGGGAGAAAAGATCCACATACCAAAAAAGAGACAGCATATACATCACTGAGTGATAAACTCAGGCAGACATGTTTAGAAAAATATAGACAAAGAATACAGGCAGATATCAATCTACACAATGTGCAGACTTACATCTGATTGGCAAAGACGTATCAGAAAATGTGAACATAGAATACAATCATATCTCATAATTCACAATGCTTAGACATTCAAATGCTGTGAGGCGCCGATACTTGGCTAAACAGCAGGTTGGGAAGCAAGACATGTATTAGTGAAGTTGTTAGTCAGGTTTAGAACAAGAGCACAGCCAATGAGATGTGAGGTATTTTTTGAGTTCTCTTTTAAATAGGGATAGGGAGGTTTCTTTGGTAATGGTAGTAGGGAGTAGATTCCAGAATTTACCAGTTAAGTTGGCAAATATAGCATCGCCTGCAGAGTTGTTGGATTTTTGGGTCAGTATCATTAGTTTATCAGCTGAGCGTAATGGCCTGGGGGCACTATGAGGGGTGAGAATATTTTTGAGCGCAGGGGTGTTATCAGGTTGATGGAGTATTTTATGCACTACTATAAGCTGGTTGAACTGTAGAAGGGAAGAATTCTCTAGCCATCCCAATCCTTTGAGGTTCTGGAAATGGTGGGTCCTAAAAGCCATGCCTGTAGTGAATTTGGCTATATGATTGTAACATCTTGATAATTTGTTGATATCGGATTTGGATAGGTTGGTGAGTACAGGGTAGGCATACATAAGGGTAGAGAGGAGGTGTGATCTTGCAATAGCTACCCTAGCTAGGGGGGTAAGGAAAGGTTTTGTTCTGTACAGGGAGCCAAGTTTTTTGTTGACGGACTTAATAGTGTGATTGACATGTTTATCAAATTTAAGGTTGTTGTCTATTATTATGCCTAGAAGCTTTGTATGGTCATTAGGGGAGATAATGGTGTAATTGCTAGATTTGACGTTGAAGGAAGGAGGAGGAATTCTACAGTTAGGGGAGAAAAGTAGTAACTTGGTTTTGTTAGGATTTAGAAGCAGGTAGCGATAGCTAGCCATGTTTCTACCATGCTGAAAGTGGTCTGGGTGAGAGTTAGAAGTTGTATAGGAGAGGAGGCGGAGCATATTAGCATTGAGTCATCTGCATATTGGATGCAGGTAGCTTCTGGGATTGTGGTGTGCAGATCATTGATAAAGATAGAGAACAAAAGGGGACCTAGTATGGACCATTGCCTTCTTCAACACTTGTGCCTGACTATTGCAGATCTTCTCTCACACAATCCATCCACCTCTTTGCTTGATACCCTCATTTCCTCTTACCTACCTCCTGTCTGTCCCAAGTATTCTTCACCGGATTGCCTTCTGCTTTCCTTCACATGTGCCCAACCATCGTAATCTGTTCTCTTTGATCTTTTCTGCAATTTTGAACTACTTTGGCTTCTGCTCTCATGTCCTCATTTCTTCATCTGTCCCACTGCGTGCATCCTACCACCCTTCCTAGGCACTTCATTTCCATCACCTCTAGCTTTCTCATCTGCTTTACTGCCCAAGTTGTTATACCATTAAATAGTACTGGTCACGCGATGGCCTTGTACATCTTACTCTTCAACTTCTTTCGTATTCTTCTGTCATATATTACATTTGACACTCTATCTCATTTGGGTGTAGCCCCCTCTGATTCTAGCTTTGACTTCTTCATCCAGACTTCCTTTCTCGTCAACTACCCCTCCCAGATGCTTGAAGCTATTAACCCATTCCATTATGTTCCCTTCTACCTGAATTCTCCACTTCTGATTTCCCCATCTTGCTGCCATTATCACTGTTTTATCTGTTCTCAGTTTCATCCCATGTGCCTTCAGATTTGCATTCCATTCCCCTATCCTTTTTTGAAGTACTTGCTCAGAGTCTGCTTGTAATGCTTCGTCATCTGCTTACAGCAGCTTTGTTGATTTGACCCCTCCAGCCTGTTTGCTAATGTTGTCCATCACAAGTATGAACAACAGTGAGCTCAGAACTGAACCCTGATGCACACCCACTCCCACTGGAACCCCACTGTAAGACTGAGCACTGTCAGTGCTTGAGTCACTGTGTCCTTGTATATACCCTGCACTAATTCTACCAATATTTTTGGGACTTTAAACCACTGCACTAATGCCCAAATCAACTTTCTTGGGACCTTGTCATATCCTTTCTCCAAGTCTAGGAATGCCTAGTTCAACTCTTTCCTCATCTCTAGCTTCTTCTCAACCATCTGTCTCACTGCAAATATCGGTCAGTTGTACTGCATTTTCTCACTGCAAACATCAGGTCAGTTGTGTTGGCTGGTCAACAAAGAGTAAATAAATTAAAAAAATGAAAAAAAAATTGTGAACAACAGAGTATGTTGATGACATGCTTTAACACATCCCAGGAGCAATTTAGTACTTCCAAAAATGTTAAAAGTAAGTCTGCCCTGCAAAAAAGGGTCTATATTAAAATCACAAAGAGGCATTACATCGAATGCCTCTTCAGTGATACATAAAGACCGAACACACTAAACCATGGATGGTAAAAACAGCGATTTCTTTCCCTGGGAAAAAATCGATTGCACCAAACAGAGATACGCACACACACATACAATTAAAACATAACTAAGTGGGGGGTTCCACACCCTCCCAACTAAATATATCAACTCTGAGATTGCACTACAGTGGGGTAAATTTCAATGCTAAAGCTCAGGCCAAGCAATTTTTTTTCCTGGGAAAAAAATCGCTGGCCTGAGCCTTCACTATTTTCAGGCTTTGGGCTATATGTGTGGGTGAAATGTCATTCACTGTAATGCACTTTTGCCGATTTATTATAGACCCACATAAAGTGGTTGTATCCTCATCTCTGTTTTTATCCTCATATTTGTCCTGTCTCCTCAGTATCACAATTGTATTGTTAGAAAAAGTAACAAAAGTCTGACAGCATAAGTGTAGTGTAACCTAATTGTCTATTGCAGAAGTGCAATGAATTGAACTTTTAATTGATTTTCTTCTGTTCCTTTATTTCTGTTTCCTAAGTGTTTATGAATGACAGCGTGTTCATGATGTTAATATTACCTTGCAAAGCAAATGATACAGAATTTAAATCCTGTGAAGGTGTTCTTTGCATCAAACTGTGATAATGTCCACTCATTTTAATAGCTAAAATATCTATGCCTGACTCTTCATATGCTGCACAATGTTCGGTATTGCACATTGGTGCCAGTCATTATTACCCTTCAGGGAATGATAATTCCCATTCCATGGTAAAACTCAAAAAAATATTACTCATATGCAAAGAGTTAGGCATAAGTTTTGCATATAAGAATGCCATCTGTGCATGTTACTTAGCATATTGCCCATTACTGAAGTCAGAAACTTGCAAACTATGCAACGTCCTTAATGGCTGATGTGTGAATGATGTTTGTATTCAGTTCTAGTGCAATACATCCATGATTTGAAACCGCATTAGCCATAATATAGTTGTAATCTATTTTGTGGTGTCATACATATGACATCATACATGTGATCATATCAGTTTTAAATTATGATTATCCAACTTATAAGCAAATGCAAATGACTATGGAGCATGTGTATATATGTAGTTGCTTGAGCAAATTTAATTTAAAGCATTGGACAAGCAAGAGTTAAACAATTGGAACCTGGATTTAATTGAGTAAGCTTGCTTATAGGTTCATAACTATATGAATTGGTGTAAAAGAAGGTGTGTTAGAGTAAAGAATTTTTTATGAAGGTCTGAAGAAGTGGTGTTTGAGACCATGAAAGCACTAACCATATTCACTGTTTTTATTACTTATTTTACTATTAAACCTGCTTTTGGATATTTCATCAGTGGTCTGACTATTCGCTGCTGTTGGCTGTTATGCTGGATGATGCTGTGTGTATAATTCTACTTATCTGTTGCTTCAGTGTCTCGTTTACACCAGTGTCTGTTTGGACTTTGTGTTTATATATTCCGTTTTTCTTTTTCATCTGACTACTTGGCACAATGGCTGATGATAGGCATATTAGAAATGCCTCTGTGGAAAATATAGAAGGACATAATGTGGAGCTGGACTATAACCCAAGTATGAAAGATCATTATGATGGCTATAAATGGATAGTTGAATGTATGCTAAGAGAAGTTAATCCTCTATTAAACAAAACTTTTTCAGGTAGTAATAGAGGAAATGTACTACCTGATAGAGACTATACACAGTTTATGAGAGATATATATAAAATAGAGAGTGCTTTATATAAGCTTAAGAGACTGCAGGCACAGAGGTTCCATATGGAAGCCTGCTTGAAGCATAACGTAATCCCTAGAGGCCTGAGAATATTAAAAATGCCAACACAGGGAAAATGACAAGTAGAACTAGTCTCACGTTGGCAGCAGTTAAATCTGGAAATCGGATTTAACTACATGTGTTTATTGATTGAGTATGGTGTGAAAGAAGAGGTACAAATATCAGCAAAGATACATAAGAAGAAACAGGATTTGTTTATGGTATATCCGATAGAGCTGGTCAAAGAAAAAATGGATGTCTTGCTGGATTCTGTTAATGTGTATGAGAACAAATGGCTGAGGCAAAAGTTCAACACATTAGAGAGAGACATTTGAGATTTTAAGACAGGCTATGTATTTGTATGACCTAGATCACATAACCATACTATAGAAGATGGTGGTTCCACCTTAAAACAGCAGATGACATCAGAAGTGGGACAGAATGAAAGGCCGGTCATTTAGGTAGAAAATAATCAGTTGAGTCAGGAGGAAAGGCAAGGCACAAAACGGAAGAAAAATGTGCCTCAAGCCATGCTGATAGAGAAGACCACACCTGTGGAAATGTGAGCTAAACAACATAATCATTCTCTGAGAGAAAGCAGCATCCTGCAGCAGGACAGTGAACTTTCTATTTTAAATGGGAGAACAGATGAGCAGGTTAAAGTTTTACAAGGCCAAGATGAGCATGGCCAGGTTTTTCCAATACTTCCTATATGGTTGGAGAAACAGTTCGAACAATGAGGGTGGTCCAGCAACCAAAAGAAGAGGAAATATTTGCAAGGGTCGCCAATGGAGGTGAAATGCTAATGGAGGGGCAATCACTAGCATGGAACATTTCCTCATGGGCATTGATGAGGGATAAGTATTCCCTTTTTGGTAAGGGTCTTTCGTTTATACTCTCACAACCCCGAAAGGTAACAGAAACTATACTGGACTTAAAAATGTTTAATAGAAATGTTTTATTAAGGATGTCATTTAAAGATGGTGGGGATAAAGTGCAGAAAAAAAGTATTAAAAAACCTAGTGTGTTTATGCCACTAAGTCATCCATTAGTTGAAAGGTTTATAAAGCTGTGTGAAAATGATGTTTTTGATAAACCGGAACTAGAAAGTAGTCATATGAAGCACAATATTAGTAAACAAGATTCCGAGGCATTGAGAAAGTTAAAACAAGATGAATCAATAACTATAAAGTCAGCAGATAAGGGAGGTCCAGTGGTAGTAATGGACACCAGCTACTATAATGCAACCATGTAGAATATGTTAGATGAAGAGAATGTATATAAGTTGATAGATGGGAAGGAACTGCACCAGTTAATAACAAATGTGGAAACAATGCTATATGACAGTCATTTTGAAGGTGTTATAGATAAACAGCTGTATGATTATTTTCAGATGCCTAACCCCCTTATACCAGTTATTAGAGGAATACCTAAGATCCCCAAAGATCCTGTTAGGCCCCGTTTAAGGCCTATAGTCTCAGGGAGAAATTGGATTACCGAGCCTTTGTATATTTATATAGAAAAAACGCTTAAGCCCGTAGTGGATAAAAATGAGAAAATTTTAAAAGATTCTAAGCAGTTTCTGCAGAACTTGTATGAGTTTCTAGAAGAGATAGATTTAACAGAAATTCCAATACTTATGGTAACAATGGATGTTCACTCCCTTTTTACCTCCATTCCTAAAGAAGAAGGTCTGGAGATGTTAAGGAAATATCTTATTCAGTACCCATGTTCAACTAGATTTGATATGTATGTTGATGGACATAATATTATACAATAATGTTATGTTGTTTTATCATCAAATATACTTTCAGAGGGAGGGGGTAGCCATGGACACATCTAGCGCCAACAGTTACGCAAATTTAATAATGGAATAATGGCCTTATGGGAGAGTGAACAATCTGTTAAAATAACTGAGTGGAAATCGGTAATATTTTACAGGAGGTTTATGTACAACCTGTTTCTGTTATGAAAGGGTGAAGAGGCAGAGATGGAAAGGTTTTTCCAAGCAGTGATCACCAGTACATCGTTTTTAAAATTTGACATGCAAAACTCAAATTCTAGAATTGATTTTCTTGATGTGAGCATTTTGAGAGATGATGCAGGAAAATTCCAGACAGGTATATATAGAAAGGAATGCCACAGAAATACTCTTTTGCATAGAAAAAGTATGCACCCAGGGTTTATCTTTGAAAATATAGTGGAAGGATAGGCCCTTAGGACCTCAAGGTTAACAACGGATGAGGGTAGTTTTAGAGAAGAGCTACTAACCCTGGATAATAAATTGAGGGAGAGATTCTATGTTAGCAACAAGATAGCTGATACTTTTAAGGATATAAAGGTGCAAAGGTTGGACAGGGGCAAGCTGTACTTTTCAACTAATAGAAATAGGAATCATGTTAAGAGTAAGACACCCCTAACCAGTAAGATGTGGGTACCTATACACTACTGCAGTAATGTGGAGGTGATAACAGGAACAGTGAGAAAGTTCTGGCCCATCCTTACTCAGGATGAAGAAATAAGAAATATAGTAGGTGACAAACCTAGTTTCCAATTTAAGAATAAAAGATCTTTGAAGCAGATGCTTTGTTATTCATCTGAGGGCAAGGCACCAGGACAAAGGATGGATAGTAGTGAGGGCACATACCCATGTAAGAATTGTAATCAATGCCAGTATATATTGAAAAATAATGTTTTTATACATCCATATTCAGGACAAGGATATGTGATTCATGTACTAGCAGACTGTAATAGTGAAAACATTATTTATTTGGCCAGGTGCAAGGGATGCACATCCTTTCATGTAGGTAAGACAAATAGAAAATTAAGGTATCATATACATGAGCATGTACAACACATAAGGAAGGGCACTGAAACTAATGCACTGGCAAAACATGTCTTAGCTACAGATCAAACCCATGCTTTTGAGTTTACAGCGATAGAACAAGTTCATGAAAATGAAAGAGGTGGGGATATTAGAAACATCACTGAGACCTCGGAGACACGTTGGATAATTAGATTAAGGGCAGACCTGGGAAAAGGGTCGAATGATAGAATTTCAATACAACCCATTTTAAAGAATAGAAGTCTGTTCAAATAAATAGTATGGATTTTTATAGTTATGTTTTTATAAATGTTTTTTAATTAACAATGAATGTTTCAAGCTATGCTGAATGTTATAATATTATAATAGTATTTATAGGAATGTTTTATTTTTAGGAATAATTTTAAGGGGCAGATGAGACTATGGAACATGTGTATATGTGCAGTTATGTGAGCAAATGTAATTTAAAGCATTGGACAGACAAGGGTTAAACACTTCAAAGATGGATTTAATTGAGTAAGCTTGCTTATAGGTGCATGATTGTATGAATTGGTTTAAAAGAAGGTGTGTTAGAGTAAAGAATTTTTTTTGAAGGTATGAAGAAGTGGTGTTTGAGACCATAAAAGCGCTAACCATATTCACTGTTTTTATTAGTTATTTTACTATTAAACCTGCTTTTGGATATTTCATCAGTGGTATGACTTTTCATTGCTGTTGGCTGTTACACTGGATGGTGCTGTGTGTATAATTCTACTTATCTGTTGCTCCAGTGTCTCATTTACACCAGTGTCTGTTTGGACTTTGTGTGTATATATTCCGTTTTTCTTTTTCATCTGGCTACTTGTGACAAAAGCTGATGATAGGCATATTAGAAATGCCTATGTGGAAAATATACAAGGACATAATGTGGAGCTGGACTATAACCCAGGTATGAAAGATAGTTATGATGGCTATAAATGCAAAGTTGAATGCTTGCTACGAGAAGTTAATCCTCTATTAAACAAATTTTTTTCAGGTAGTAATAAAGGAAATGTACTACCTGATATAGACTATATGCAGTTTATTAGATATATAAATAATATAGAGGATGTTTATATAAGCTTAAAAGACTGCAGGCACAGAGGTTCCATATGGAAGCCTGCTTGAAGCATAAAGTAATCCCTAGAGGCCTGAGAATATTAAAATGCCAACACAGGGAGAACGACAAGGAGAACTAGTCTCACATTGGCAGCAGTTAAATCTGGAAATCGGATTTAACTGCATGTGTTTATTGATTGAGTATGGTGTGAAAGAAGAGGTGCCAATATCAGCAAAGATACATAGGAAGAAGCAGGATTTGTTTATGGTATATCCAATAGAGCTGGTCAAAGAAAAACTGGATGTCTTGCTGGATTCTGTTAATGTGCACGAGAACAAATTGCTGAGGCAAAAGTTCAACTCATTAGAGAGAGACATTCGAGAATTTAAGATGGGCCATGTATTTGTATGGCCTAGATCACATAACCATACTGTAGAAGATGGTGATTCCCCCTTAAAACAGCGGATGATGTCAGAAGTGGGGCGAAATGAAAGGCCGGTCATTTCGGTGGAAGATAATCAGTTGAGTGAGGAGGAAAGACAAGGTGCAAAATGGAAGAAAATGCACCTCAAGCCATGCTGATAGAGAAGACCACACCTGTGGAAATGAGAGTTAAACCACATAATCATTCTCTGAGAGAAAGCAGCATTCTGCAGCAGGACAATGAACTTTCTATTTTAAATGGGAGAACAGATGAGCAGGTTAAAGTTATACAAGGCCAAGATTTTCCAACACTTTATATACGGTTCCATATGGAAGCCTGCTTGAAGCATAAAGTAATCCCTAGAGGCCTGAGAATATTAAAATGCCAACACAGGGAGAACGACAAGGAGAACTAGTCTCACATTGGCAGCAGTTAAATCTGGAAATCGGATTTAACTGCATGTGTTTATTGATTGAGTATGGTGTGAAAGAAGAGGTACCAATATCAGCAAAGATACATAGGAAGAAGCAGGATTTGTTTATGGTATATCCAATAGAGCTGGTCAAAGAAAAACTGGATGTCTTGCTGGATTCTGTTAATGTGCACGAGAACAAATTGCTGAGGCAAAAGTTCAACTCATTAGAGAGAGACATTCGAGAATTTAAGATGGGCCATGTATTTGTATGGCCTAGATCACATAACCATACTGTAGAAGATGGTGATTCCCCTTAAAACAGCGGATGATGTCAGAAGTGGGGCGAAATGAAAGGCCGGTCATTTCGGTGGAAGATAATCAGTTGAGTGAGGAGGAAAGACAAGGTGCAAAATGGAAGAAAAATGCACCTCAAGCCATGCTGATAGAGAAGACCACACCTGTGGAAATGAGAGTTAAACCACATAATCATTCTCTGAGAGAAAGCAGCATTCTGCAGCAGGACAATGAACTTTCTATTTTAAATGGGAGAACAGATGAGCAGGTTAAAGTTATACAAGGCCAAGATTTTCCAACACTTTATATACGGTTCCATATGGAAGCCTGCTTGAAGCATAAAGTAATCCCTAGAGGCCTGAGAATATTAAAATGCCAACACAGGGAGAACGACAAGGAGAACTAGTCTCACATTGGCAGCAGTTAAATCTGGAAATCGGATTTAACTGCATGTGTTTATTGATTGAGTACGGTGTGAAAGAAGAGGTACCAATATCAGCAAAGATACATAGGAAGAAGCAGGATTTGTTTATGGTATATCCAATAGAGCTGGTCAAAGAAAAACTGGATGTCTTGCTGGATTCTGTTAATGTGCACGAGAACAAATTGCTGAGGCAAAAGTTCAACTCATTAGAGAGAGACATTCGAGAATTTAAGATGGGCCATGTATTTGTATGGCCTAGATCACATAACCATACTGTAGAAGATGGTGATTCCCCCTTAAAACAGCGGATGATGTCAGAAGTGGGGCGAAATGAAAGGCCGGTCATTTCGGTGGAAGATAATCAGTTGAGTGAGGAGGAAAGACAAGGTGCAAAATGGAAGAAAAATGCACCTCAAGCCATGCTGATAGAGAAGACCACACCTGTGGAAATGAGAGTTAAACCACATAATCATTCTCTGAGAGAAAGCAGCATTCTGCAGCAGGACAATGAACTTTCTATTTTAAATGGGAGAACAGATGAGCAGGTTAAAGTTATACAAGGCCAAGATTTTCCAACACTTTATATACGGTTTGAGAAACAGTTCAAGCAATGAGGTCAGTCCAGCAACCGAAAGAAGAAGAAATATTTGCAGGGGTAGCCAACAGAGGAGGAACGCAAATGGAGGGACAATCGCTAGTATGGAACATTTCTTCATGGGCGTTGACGAGGAATGAGTATTCCCTTTTAGGTAAGGGTCTTTTGTTTATACCCTCACAACCCCTAGAGTTAAAAGAAACTATACCGGACTTAAAAATGTTTAATAGAAATGTTTTATTAAGGATGTTATTTAAAGATGGTGGGAATAAAGTGCAGAAATTTTTTTTTAAAAAAACTAGTCTGTTTATACCACCAAGTTATCCATTAGTTTAAAGGTTTATAAAGCTGTGTGAAAATGATGTTTTTGATAAACTGTAACTAGAAAGTAGTCATAATATGAAGCACAATATTAGTAAACAAGATTCAGAGGCATTGAGAAAGTTAAAACAAGATGAATCAATACCTATAAAGTCAGCAGATAAGGGAGGTCCAGTGGTAGTAATGGACACCAGCTACTATAATGCAGCCATGTAGAATATGTTAGATGAAGAGAATGTATATAAGTTAATAGATGGGAAGGAACTTTACCAGTTAATAACAAATGTGGAAACAATGCTATATGACAGTCATTTAGAAGGTGTTATAGATAAACAAATGTATGAGTATTTTCAGATGCCTAACCCCCTTATACCAGTTATTAGAGGAATACCTAAGATCCACAAAGATCCTGTTATGCCCCATTTAAGGCCTATAGTTTCAGGGAGAAATCGGATTACCAAGCCTTTGTCTATTTATGTAGAAAAAACGCTTAGACCCATAGTGGATAAAAATGAGAAAAATTTAAAAGATTCTAAGCAGTTTCTGCAGGAATTGTGTGAGTTTCTAGAAGAGACAGATTTAACAGAAATTCTATTACTTATGGTAACAATGGATATTCACTCCCTATTTACCTCCATTCCTAATGAAGAAGGTCTGGAGATGTTAAGGAAATATTTTATTCAGGATGGCACTTGTACCCTTGTTCAAATAGATTTGATATGTATGTTGATGGACATAATATTATGCAATAATGTTATGTTGTTTAATCATCAAATATACTTGCGGAGGAAGGGGGTGGCTATGGGCACGTCTAGTGCCAACAGTTATGCAAATTTAATAATGGCCTTATGGGAGAGTGAACAATCTGTTAAAATAATTAAGTGGAAATTGGTAATATTTTGCAGGAGGTTTGTGGACGACCTCTTTATGTCATGGAAGAGGGAAGAGGCAGACCTGGAAAGGTTTTTCCAAGCAGTGAACACCAGTACATTGTTTTTAAAATTTGACAGGCAACACTCAAATTCTAGAATTGATTTTTTTGATGTGAGCATTTTGAGAGATGATGCATGGAAATTCCAGACAAGTATATATAGGAAGGAATGTTATAGAAATTCTCTTTTGCATAGAAAAAGTATGCACCCGGGGTAAATCTTTGAAAATGTAGTGAAAGGACAGGCCCTTAGGACCTCAAGGTTAACAACGGATGAGGATAGGTTTAGAGAAGAGCTACTAACACTGGATAATAAATTGAGGGAAAGGGGCTATGCTAGCAACAAGGAAGCTGATAATTTTAAGGATATAAAGGTGTAAAGGTTGGAGAGGGGCAAGCTGTACTTTTCAACTAATAGAAATAAGAATGATGTTGAGTAAGATGCCCCTAACCAACAAAATGCAGGTACCTATACATTACTGCAGTAATGTGGGGGGTGATAACAGAAACATTAAGAAAGTTCTGGCCCATCCTTACTCAGGATGAAGAAATAAAAAAATATAGTAGGTGACAAACCTAGTTTCCAGTTTAAGAATAAAAGATCTTTGAAGCAGATGCTTTGTTATTCATCTGGGGGCAAGACACCAGGACAAAGGAGGGATAGGAGTGAGGGAATGTACCCATGTAAGAACTGTAATCAATGCCAGTATATATTGAAAAATAATGTTTTTATACATCCAGATTCAGGACAACGATATGTGTTTCATGTACTAGCAGACTGTAATAGTGAAAACGTTGTTTATTTGGCCAGGTGCAAGGGATGCCCATCCTTTTATGTAGGTAAGACGAATAGAAAATTAAGGTATTGCATATGTGAACATGTACAACACATAAGGAAGGGCACTGAAACTTATGCTTTGGCAAAACATGTCTTATCTACAGATCAAACCCATGCTTTTGAGTTTACAATGATAGAACAAGTTCATGAAAATGAAAGAGGTGGGGATATTAAAAACACCACTGAGACCTTGGAGATATGTTGGATAATTAGATTAAGGGCAGACCAGAGAAAAGGGTTGAATGATAGAATTCCAATACAACCCATTTTAAAGAATAGAAGTATGTTCAGATAAATAGTTTGGATTTTTATAGTTATGTTTTTATAAATGTTTTTTATTGTAACAATGAATGTTTCAAGCTATGCTGAATGTTATAATATTATAATAGTATTTATAGGAATGCTTTATTTTTAGGAATAATTTTAAGGGGCAGATGAGACTATGGAACATGTGTATATATGTAGTTGCTTGAGCAAATGTAATTTAAAGCATTGGACAGGCAAGGGTTAAACACTTGGAAGCTGGATAAGCTTGCTTATAGGTTCATGACTGTATGAATTGGTTAAAAGGAAGGTGTGTTAGATTAAAGCATTTTTTATGAAGGTCCGAAGAAGTGGTGTTTGAGACCACAGAAGCACAAACCATATTTGCTGTTTTTACTAGTTATTTCACTATTATACCTGCTTTTGGATATTTCATCAGTGGTCAGATGTTTTGTTGCTGTTGGCAGCTATGCTGGATGGTGCTGTGTGTATAATCAATAGACCATATGTGTGGCATATTGTAGTAATGGTTTTGCTGTCTAGACACATCAGGGGGTGACCTGCAATACAACCTATCCTTTGTGCAGAAATGCTCACAGTCTTTGCCATGTTGCACAATATCATCTTGAAGATAAAGCTGCAACAGGGACAGCAAGGGCCAGGACCACTCATGCCTGGACCAGAGGCAAGGCCAGCACTTTCTGCACATACAGACAAAGAATCTGAGGGGGACCTCCAGCTCCAGAGGTAGCCAGCAATGTAAGCATACACAGTATACCCCTGCCCTGGATAAGAGGCAAATGATAGCACACATACTCACCATCAATCAAAGGTCAGTGCACACACCAGCAGCTAAGAGGCAAATAACAGCACACACAGTGACCAGTGGAGGAATATACATAACAACTTAAGCATATATAGATATTAAAATTGATGGCATCTGATGTCCACAAACATTTCTTAGCCATGTAATGTCTTTGTATGGAAAGCTTCAGACAGAGACAGCCCCAAAGCAAATGATTCTTAACTACAGTAATATCAAGGTAAGTGTGGAAACTGTAGTAAACAAACAAATGTGTAAACACATGAACGACATGCATACTATTAGTCTTGTAGCTATCGATTCTGTGCATCACACACATCCAGCCCAATATCAAAACCAATGAACAAAGCCCATGGCACAGTCATCATCATTGTCACAGGGTGGGAGAGAGCAGTTGAAGACACATGGGTGGTGGCCTAGTCCCCCTGCAGATATAACAACACAGACACTGTCTGATCCAGTGTATCTGTCACCCTATCCAATGACTTCCCACAGTTGAGGCAGTCATGCAATAGCAAATGACACAATACTGTGAAGTAACCATAGTTACATAGACATCACAGCAAGAACCATCATATGTGTAGTATAGCAGCAGTAGAATTATAAAATTGCATATATTGCAATTTTCTTTTCCATTGCATATTGAAATTCATTCAAAATATGAACATGTAAGCAGTGTGTGTAGTGAACAAACATAACTTATGAAATAGTGCAGTGATATGTAGAACAATTTCCTTCAGGTAACTAACAACAATCCTTTGTATGCAATCCGTTTTCCCTCCTTCTACTTCCATAGCTGTACCGTTACCTTTCTATAATGTGGATTCAACCCTCTGAGCACTATGCAGATGCAAATGAGGTATGAAATCATTAGCATTTCTGAATACAAAAAAAATCACTTTGTGTAAGGGATGTAAACATGGTACAGGTAGGTATGCAATGGGATGTAAATGCCCTAGGACTGCAGGGAGGAGCAATAACAATTGTTAGCTGCTAATGGCTTGCAACTGTTTCTGATTGCTCTGATTACAGTAACAAACAATAACGAAGTGACTGTTCTCTCTGAAGTGTTTGTATCATGCAGAGTAGACTTACAATAAAAAGGTGCAACCACAATGGGTGCTATAAGAACACTGCTGACATCCTTGTTGTAAGAGTACATTGTCAATCCTCTGCTTAAAATCTGCCTGAAATGCTAATCAGCCATATTACAGTAAAATAAAGATGCAAATAAATGACCATGACACTGCATTTCTGTAGTAAAGCTGACAGGAGATGAAGATATTCAAAAATAAAGAGAAGAATTAGCTGGCAATGTAGGTAACCTGACTTTAAAATGGACTGGACCATGATTACTGCAAAGTATTGGTCAATATGTCAGTGATCTAGTCATGTTCAAGCAAATTAGAAAGTAACAGTTTTTAGTCTTTTGTCAATTGGAAAGAGGGATAAGAAACACAACTGAAAATGGTGTTGTTATTGCACTTAGTTGAGGGTTCAGTTCCAGACAGTGAGCTGTCTGACAGAGTTAATGCATATTTTCCGAGCATATGATCAGGTTTTACCACACACAGATAAAGGAAATTTCACAATATTGCATTTTCATGTTTATTACCCTGTATGTGCTACTATTGGCAATAGTCTATTATTTTTTTTCTTTTTTCTGTGCTCCTCATTTGTGCATGTTTTGGCAGAGTGCACTCTTAACTGATAGCATTTGAGGCAGTGAACAAGAGTCCACTGCCCAAAGTACAAACTGAGACATTTGACATGTCTTCCATCAGTAGTACATTTCACACTGGCACAGGTGCACTTTGCTACAGCACTCTGAACAGCAGTAAGAGAATAAATTCTACACTGCATCTAAGTATCAGACTGCAAATAGGGCTCACAGCTGACAGGAGATTGTTCTTCATGGCATTAAATATACTGATCTCAAGGATATTGCCAATATCCTGGCAGATCAATTTAGTGCCCACTTCACCCTCCTCTCACCCCCTAAAGGGCCTATCTCAATACCAAAAGATTGCCAAATTCTGGTAATCATGGCCACAGAGGTAGAAACCGCACTCTCCAAAGCTAAGAATACAGCATCCATGGCACCAGATGACATCCCAGGCTGTGTACTATATGAGCTACAAAATGAACTGGCATCTCACCTAAGTGTCATGTTTAATCATAGCCTCACCTCAGGCTTCATGCCCACTGAGTGGCGCACAGCTACAATTATCCCACTCCACAAGGAAGGATCCACCTTGGATCCTGGGAACTACCATCCCATCAGTCTAATGAGCCTGATCTGCAAGGGCATGGAACTCATTATCATGGAACTTATAAACAAAGACATTGGCAACCTTTAAACACTGGACCCCACCCAGTTTGGGTTCACGAAGTGCCGATCTTGTCTCCTGAACCTGATTGACTTCTTTGAATCAGTCTCCAGAGCTGTGGACGAGGGTAAGGTGGTCCACACAGCCTAGCTGGACCTTGCCAAGGCCTTTGACACCATCCCTCACTCTGGAATCATAGATAAACTTACTAAGCTGGGCATAAATCCCTACATCACTCGATGGGTTGCCAATTGGCTTATTGACAGAACCCAGACTGTAAAAGTAACTGACTCCAAATCCAGCTCCAGACAAGTGACAAGAGGAGTACCTGAGGGTTCAGTCCTGGGACCACTCTTGCTTGGCATCTACTTCTCTAAAATACAGGTCAACACTAAGGGACTCTGGCTAACAAAGTTCATAGATGACTGTAAACTGGGAGCCATTATTGAATCCCCAAATTATGTGGAAATTCTACAAAAGGGCCTTAGAAAAACAGATGCTTGGTGCCAGAGCAGTGGGCTCAAACTTAATGCCAAGAAATGTATAGTAATCCCCTTTGGGAAAAAACATGTACCCATGAATTACCACATAGGTGGCAGTACACTAATCACCAAAAGTGTGATGAAGGACTTAGGGACACAGGTGTACAGTGGTCTCACCTTCTATAATCACATTGCCACAACAGTCAGGAAATCCTTCTATGTGGCACACCTCATCACTAAGAGCTTTTCATCCAGAAAAAAAGAGGCCATTGTCCCACTGTACTCATCCCTCATTAGACCCATTATACAGTACAATGCCCCATTTGGTATGTACCTCACAAGACATCTGCAACAGCTAGAAAGGCTGCAGAAATACCTTACTAAAAGAATCATTGCCTAAAGCAGATGCCCTATGCTGACCATCTAAAAAAGTCCAGCTATACTCTGTGGCATATTGTCTACTCAGAGGCAATCTCTGCTTAACATACAAGGCCATATCAAACCCTGAGCTGTTGGACATGCTTCACTTAAAGAAATCCCAATCCCTCAGAGCCACATGCTCCAGGGATCTAAACCTTGTTATCACAATGAACAAAACATGCTGGAGGGATAGGTTCCTGAACCAGAGACTCCCCATACTCTGGAATAGACTGCCCATACATGTCAAGCAGAGTGCCTCCTTTGCCCTCTTCAAGAGGAACCTTGACAATTGGATGGGAGATAGGAAATTCACCCCAGGCATCATGTCAGTCCCCCTGCTAGACAGGGGTCCAGGGAAGTAAATACTGTGGGAAGAAATATCCAGGGAATTGTTTGGCTAGGCTTGTATAGGCCCTAGGCCCGATAGCCTAGTACCAACCTACGAACCTATGAAGCTATGAAACATTGAACAATTTCATTTCAGTAATCTTCATTAATGCAAACATGGTTGGCTCTGATGTGCAGAGTGTCTAATAAGTGAGTGATATGCACATTTTGTATACCTGTTTCTGTGGCAGAAGTTGTAAATGCAGTGACTTTGGTCCTTTAACACAGTTTCTCTGGGGTTCAAATCCATACAGTGTGAAGGGACTTTAGAAATTATTACTCCCAATGTATAAATCACTTTCATCATAACTTCATATGCTTTTTTTCCTGTTTCTTGCCTTATGCACTTGCTCACTGCTGACTGTTATGCAAACAAGCTTACCTGCTTAAGGAAAAAAATGAAAAATGTTATTTGGGTAGTCTTCTATACAGCAAACAGATTTAGCTGCAATGCATGAATGTCAGCATTCTTGAAAGTATTGAGTGGAGAACATCCAGTTGGTATATAATTGCCGCTGTTTCACAAGGTGTTAAGTGTACTAACTTTAGAGGTACAACACAGCTGATTGAAGGTTCAAATCCAGATGATACTTATGGGTGTCAGAATGCATTTTCTAACAACATTATGATTAGGAAGGAATACTACATGCAAATGATAACATAATTATGTTCATTACAAGAAATGTCTTATTAATGCTTTGATACTCAATTTTTGTTTGTGGCATATCTCATTATTGATGTAGTTATGAAATGCAGTTGAATGTGTTTGTAATTGTTTAAGCAGTATAATTATGATAATGAATTAAAATGCACTTCCATATTTTTGATGGGCAGAATACGCAAGTGAAAATTATCTTCTCTCCTTACAAAGCCCAAGTCTGCGTTTAATGCAGTATGTGTACTGAAGTATGCATGTATCATATCACAACATGTATTAATCAGCTAATGAAAGTCTATCCATCTGACATGCATTTACAAAGAGTGATAAGGCCTCTTTCATGGGAAAGCATTTCATAAGACTTCTTAATGTCACACAAATATAGGTCTATCTGAAGTATATCTCCATTCATAGTAAATGCAGTTTGTTTGTTATAAAGATGGTTGCAAAGGAGTTCACCTGTAGCACTGAAAAATAATTGCCTTGGTTAAAATGTATGCATTATTTCTTTCTTAAGTTTGAGTCTCATATTGGTTGACTAACTTTTTACACTGTGAAATTCCAGGAAGTTATGTGCCAAGTCATCCTATTTAACCTAAAAGACACCAAGGATAACAAGCCAAGCCATTGAGGCTGTCAGTGTTAACCATCAGAAAAAGTGTGAGGATGTTCAACAATGGACACCTTCATTGCTTTTGATAAATTACCTTCTGCCTTGATTGCTTTGTGCATAACATCTCACAAATGCAGTTGACATGGTTGTGCATGTTTGCACACTAGCCGTTAAATGTGAGATTGTAAATGGTGCCGATTGTTCCTTAGAGTTACTGCTTGGCTTCTGCAGACACAGTTGGTTTGGAAAATGATGGTGCTAAATTTAGATCATTAAGGCGTCCATTGGGCGGATGTTAAGGAGTCCAGGATTTTTGTGGCACTGCTCGTGAAATGCTATAGCTGTAGACTACTGCAGGGGACTATACTATGTCTGTATAAGATTGAGGATTGGAATAGAGCAGCAAAGGCTGACTCCCATGTAAATGGCATCCCACACACTTGACACAATTGTTGTCACCACTATAGTGACATGAAATGGCACAAGAACAGCCTCCTTAGCCAGTGGGATGATGAGTTTAGAATTGCTTGCATTCCACTGTTGTGTAAGTATACTGAGCTATCTCTATTAAATGATATAGAATTCATTACCCAGCCAAGACTGTTATTCAATATGCTTTCACGTCTTTTCTTGTCTTCTTATGTTTTGTACAGTTGCTGAAGATATTGCAGTGAACCGTAAGGCACACCAGTAGAGTTTAACTCACCTGAGAGAGGCAAGGGGTATGTATGAATTGGGTCTTAATGTAAGTCTAATAACTATTGTATGTAATGTGGCAAAACTATAATAGACAGTTGGATTTATGATATCATAGCAGTATAAATGATTAATGGAGCAACTCAGTAATACCTGGATGTGGCAAAGGTGTATAGATTGCATAATTATAAGTGTTATTTTTCTAGAAATTATATTCATGTGATATGCCATTGATCTAATTCTCTTTCCTTTCTTGTCTACCAACACCTCTTCTCTATCAATATTTTTATTTTATTTTTTTATTTTTCTGCTTATAAAACCTGACATGGATAATAGATAGGTAGACTGTACACTGACTATCTGCCAGCCATCCTGCCACTGGTTGCAGCACTGACACCCAGCACTTCAGTGTGTCAAGCTGTCAGCATGACCTCCATAACCCCCTGCCTTACCACCCCCATCCACATCAGATATCTCTGCCCCAACAGCTGGTGCACTGGTACCCTCTGGGAGTAGTAGCAGAGAAGGTGTTGATTTTCTCACTCACCAAGAGCAGACAGGGATGGTTGAAGCTATTATGGAAAGGGGCCTCAGTGCATGAAATGGCTGTGTTATAAAGGTGCTTTGTCACATTTCAAAGATGATGCCACACTGAGCACTGACACAGGAAACTGAGACAGGAAAGAGAGGTGAAAGTTCTGAAGGTGAGGACTAGATTCTCGCTATTCTCAGGCTTGACATGGGTGTGCTTCTGATGCCCCCTACCTATCTCCAGTCATGGTGTCTCCCAACATTTTGTTTCCATCATCATCCCTCTCTGTCCTATTTGTCCTGTATGTCTACACCTGCTTCCTAAACTAACCTCCCTACCTGACCATCACATTCCTAAGCACCTTCCTCAAAAATTGTCTCTCTTCGAAAGAAAACAGATTAAAAAATGGGCACTTGTCCCCAAAAAATAATGACCCAAAAATAGCTCTCCACTTCATTGATGTGTCCTGTTGACACACTTGATTTGGTACAATTGGCTGCTCAGCTTCATTCTGTTGTCATCACCTACTGTTGCTGTGGTGGAGTCCAAAATCAACAAATTCTGGCTACGATTCTGAATTTGCTTTGTGAATAAGTGGATAAATATGGTTCTCTCCAGCTACCTCCTTGCAAAATCCTCTGTTCATTCCCATGTGTCCACACATCTGCTTCTCCCCCACCCCCATTTTACCACTTTCCTATCAACACCTTTTTTATATGTTTAATCTGGTCACAACATAGAATCACATGCAGCACACAGAGCCAGAAATAATGCATAAGAAAGCCTTCACTTTTTTACCTCAGCCTTTGTGTGGAGTTTGGCATTGCATACCAGTGCCAACTGATAGTGAATGTCTGTTCATGTCCTATGGTAAAATCTGGTCAGTTGTTGCCATCACCCACACTACTTTGATTATCCTAGTGCAAAGATGCTTAAACATGTTGCAATATTGGAATACAGACTAAAGGCAAAATAAAGGCAATAGTTTGAAATAGTAACTCAAAACAGTTCTTCGACTACTGAATATAACAAGTGCAACTTGTTCTGTAGAGTGTCGACATAAATCACTTGTCTGGAGGTTGCTTTTTTGGCCATGGCATCAATGGTTCAAGTCCAGATGTATGTCACATAATTTATTACTATGATGTTATACTTCTATGATTTGTTTAATGATGTGCTTCTTAATGTTTATCCATTAACAAATTTGCTGGAGGGATAGGTTCCTGACCCAGAGACTCCCCAGACTCTGGAATAGATTGCCCATACATGTCAAGCAGAGTGCTTCTTTGGACCTCTTTAAGAAGAACCTTGACGATTGGATGGGAGAAAGGAAATTCACCTCAGGGATCACGTCAGTCACCCTGCTAGACAGGGGTCCAGGAAAGTAAATAACGTGGGAAGAAATAGCCAGGGAATTGTTATGGAAAGGCTTGTATAGGCCCTAGGGCTGATAGCCTAGTACCAACCTATGAACCTATGAACCTTTCATGAACAGATTTTGAATACTGTTGCAAAAATAGCATTTCCAAATGCATCCGTGCAAATTATTAAACCCCCCTTACCCTACCCATGTCATCATCAGTTTTTGCCTGTCATACAGCTTCTTTACCACACAGCCGTCACTTACTGATACAGAGCATGACTGATAATACTGATGATACGCCAAAAAGATATACATCAATGACCCATAACACCACCCTTTCATATGTGTCTCTACATCTGTCTCTACCTTCACTCCTTCTCTCTCACCCCTTTGTACTGTTGACTGTTCATTAGGTTGATAGATGTAAATGTCATGTGATGGCATTTCCTGTCTGCCATTACTTTGCTGAAGAACAAAATTATGTATTAGCAAAATAGGGTATCCCTGTCCTTTCAAAGGTGTGATTTTTGGCACATCTGAAGTAGGACTTCCTTGATGGAGTTTATATATACTAATCAAGTGTATAAGCTTAATTTTTCATCTGAACAATGGTTCCTATACAGCATTAGGTGAATGTCATACTGACTGTTTTTATAAGTGTCTTTCCTGTGAATGAGTGGCCTGTGTATCTCTCTAAGCAACTTCTGTTTTATCAGCTGTAGAGTTCAGTAGTTGTACATGGGCATTTCAAGTGTTATTTCACATTGCAGCGAGTGCCTTACATCTCATTGCACACCCAGTTAACTTGTGATTTCCCACAAAGCACATCTGTTATGTTTTAGGTGTAAAATATTATTTCATAGCTATTACATACATAGTTTTGACAAGCAACATATTTATAATAGTCATTCATAGATATTCTTAATCTCATAATAAAAAGTTGATATAATCACACGCTGACACCCTTTGAAAAATCATCTGCATACTGGAGTTAACCCTGTGTCTTACACTTTATGCCACAGACAAAGTTAGGTTAACAGCTGAATATTCTCTACTAAGTAGTGTCCAGATTGTTGATTGGTGTGCATCACTGCTAAGCCTGTTTCACCTATTGAAGTCACACCACATGTAATGCTCACTGTTTCCTTCTGCAGAGAACTCTATTTGCTGACAGTGTACCATTGCACAAAAGGTGAAGGCAAGCACAACACTTCATTTCTGAACTGAGCTTCGGAGCTAACATGGAAAGGTATAATAAAGTCTATGGTGTATATGTATGCAAGAGGTCAATTTAAAACTGCTCAATTGTAAATGTTATTAGAATAACACCATTTCCTCTGTGATTTGCATTTGTACAAAAATTGCCAGGGTGTACCAATGAACACCACTAAACACTGGTACTTCACAGTCCCAGTTCAAGACATCAATGTCTGCACATGCATACACTAATGCTTTGCCAACATCCACGCAAATACGTTTCTTAGCATTGGAACATAAATATCACTATTAGATTATATTACTTCATTACATGAAAATTATGCAATGTATTCATGTGAAATGCAGTGAACTGTGTGGTTAATTGTATTTTTTATTCGGGACACTTGGGTCTGCACTGCAGCACTGACACTTACAAATGATGTCAAACTACATATAATCTTGTTGCACAGAAATCATCATTTATTACCCCTCCTGCTTTGGAAAAATTAAGTAATGCTTGGTATTGATAGTCCATACTGACCATGCACAAACACATACCATTGCAATACATACCTCTCAGCCTGGAAACATCAAACATCTGGACAAAGGAACATGAAAAATAGGTACAAATCTGTATTCTGATTAACATAAAATTTGCAAACATAATTGTGTAACCCTCCCACTCCAATGGAAATGTGGGATATCAACTTTCTAACAGAAACTGAAGAACAGACAACCAAAATATGGCCCCAGACCCAGACTCTGTAGTAAATGGTAACCATTTTTTTGTAAATGTGTAGCAGTGATGTTCACTGGGAAGGGAGAAGATGATGAACCTTAGGATTTTGTTTTTGGTGACTTGCAATATGTGGGTTTTATGGTAAAAGTAGGGCATTTAATGGTAGATAATATTCTAATCTTAGCAAAAGAATATTGCAGTTTGCTAGGACCTCCAAAAGTCATTCTCCAATGTCTACTGATCAGTGGTGCAGCAACAGTTTGTGCCGCCTGGGTCTGTCTTTGAAATTGCCACCCTCCCCCCTCACAAAATCATGGTTGAATGGGTTCTACCCATACACAGCCCTCCCGGCTCTCCCCTGCAACCATTCTAATGTCCCATTACTTGGCTATTTCACCCCATTTACCATAAACACTGTAATGTGGATATTGTTTTACTTCTAATATGATTTGGATTTCATTTAAAAGTTTTATTTTATACTTTACAGCACAAAATCTGATAGACATCTGCTAAACAAAGCAATGTAGTCTCACAATGAAAATAGACTTAACATTAAAACTTGTCTTCCCTTGAAAATCACATTAATTGAAACAGCATTGAAACTCACATTCAAAGAAAATGCATCTGGCCAGTGGCAGATAAAGATTACCTTTGGGCTGTTTTCAAAGCATTGGCCCCTTTGTTCTTTGTTCTTTGATACACTTCCTGATTGTATTAAATTATATTCCTTGTATAATACAGTATAGTTGTTAGAGGGCATTTTACATTTATTGCTTTCAACATTTTTTAGTAAACAATTAAACTAAATGCTTGAACCAATAATGACAAAACTGCCTAATTCAGAATATTTCCATCATACAATTCTATTCAAGCTTCTACAATCCGCCAGTATCAGTAAATGTGCACAATCTCTGCAGAAATAAAAGACATATTAATAATTCCATATTAAAGAGATCTGTAACTAATGAAGTGGTTGCAACTAGGAAACAACTTCATATTTTATTGTTTCATCTGCAAATAATGTGCCTGTTGCCCTTGAGGAATAAATTGCCTATGTTACATTAAAAAAATGATAAGCTAGTAATATTGCAATAGGGAATGGATGGTAAACTGATAGCAGGTTCATAATTACTAGTTATTGCAACCAAAGAGGGCATTCTCAGGACTGCAGCATCCACCCCGTTTAAAAGTACAACAAAATACAGTAGTAGCAATGCATCTACATACTGTGAGAGTGGAAGCCACAGCCTTCTGCATCAAAAGTAAGTGTCCTATCTGTTATGCTACTCACAATTCAAGCAGACTTAGCATAAGCAGTACTAAACTTCTCTTACCCTGAATCTCACAGCTCCTTGTAAAATCCACTTGACACTCAACTGTATCTCTTAACTTTGCAGCACAAGAAATCTGGAAAAAGTCAAAATTTATTGGGCAGACAAAAGCCCAAAAACCAGGGACACATTTTAAACACTGTTTGTATAATCATGGAAAGTTGCTAGAATAATATGTTGTGTTACCACCATGCGTTTCCTGAAAGATAGGAAGACTGAAACTTAAATGGCTATCATTTAATGAATTCACTTCTCACCATAGGTCTCAACCTCTTAGCACAAAAAACCTGGACAAAGCCAATAATGGAATACAACCCCCAAACATATTCAGTAAATTCAGTGCTCAGTTGAAAGCTAAACATGAGGTCATCCATTCATAAAAATTGCAAAATGTATTGCTTAATAGACAGATTATGCATTTTCTGCATCTCAGAGAAACTAATGTGAAAAAGTAAACCAAACATGAAATATAAACTTTAAGTTTAAGTAATATTTATAGTACTGTAATTAAACCTTAACATTAAAGCTATAAACAGTCCTGCAGTTTAATAAAGAATGTGTAATTTAAGCTTTTGGACCTGAGACATGTAATCATCCACTGTTCCAGTCTGCACTGAAGGTGAAAAGGTCAAGCTATATTTATTTTATCTCACTGTTGAAATGAATATTCAACTGTTTTAAAATAAATTGTTTTAGGGTCACACCATTTTACCTGTCAAATAATGTTTCACTTTCTTGATAAGTAAATAGAAAGAAAGGAAACAAAGCTGGTTGATTTAAATAAGTGAAATGATTGACAAATGACAATGTTGGAACAAGAGGCCCAGGCATGTAAATGACTTCTTCTTTTGGCTTTTCCCAGTTAGAGGTTGCTGCAGCAGAACAACAGTCCACAGAACAATTGACAGTGGAGTTTTACAGTGTCAGTTTGCCAGCCCGACACCCAACTTTCTGCTAAAGGCACACACTCACACCTATGGCCAATTTAGAGTGTCCAATCCACCCACAGCATGTCTTTGGGATCTGGGATGAAACTGCAGGGAAAACATGCAGACTCCACACAGAAGGCACCTTATCCAAGAACTGAACCAGAGAACGTCTTGCTGTGAGGTGGCAATGCTAACCTCTGCATCGCAGCAGCCACCCTCAGACATGCAAGTGACTGACTTGACAAAATTGTTCTGAAGATGTCACATACTGACAAAAGCACTAAACCATGCTTTTCTGCATTAAACTACTTGTTCATAAGTCCTGAGCTTTACAGTCATTTTTCTTGGGATAACTTGTCAAAATGATGATGAAGAAGCAACAGGCCCAGACTTGTAAATAGTTGTTTATTATAGCTGTGTGTTCTATACTAGCTGTATATCATAAACCATACAGAAACAAGAGAAAAGTATATTTGGTCTGACCTCTTTTTTGCTATTCCTGATGTTCATATCCAAATTCAGAATACTTGCAAAAAGTGACTAATTTGTATTTTTCCTTTTTTCTTTCATTTATATACCTTTAGCTTTCCACATCATATATATCCAGCTATTTATAAACTTCATATAAGTTATTTGCAAATTCTATGAATACTAATTAATATTACAATATGATAAAAGTGACATGCATTTAAAGAGATAAATAGTGGTCCTACAGGAGTATAGGCTAGTGTGCAATATAGCTTTCAACCATTAGAAATGAAGTTTGAATCATTGGACTTCAAAGAAATCCCACTCAGAATCATGCTAAGCACATATGTATACATGCATAACACACAAAACACACAGACACACTACACACACACACACACATATATATATATATATATATATATATATATATATATATATATATATATATACACACACACAGAGAAAGAGAGAGTATGACATAACATCAAACTGCATTTTACTTGGAAGTTGATGCATCAAAAAATATACTTTGACTTTTTTTTCACTGAAGCAAGCCCCATGCATTCACACACATTCATATATACTAACTTCAAGATTGCATAGCTCTCAACCTCATAGCAGAAAAAACATCAACAATGCCAATAATGGGAGAATACAGCCCCCAAAATAGGGACAAATGTCAAATATTGATCTTATAAACTTAGAAAATTGCTAGAATATTTTTTTTTTGTTACCATGTATTTTCGGAAGAATATGAAGTCTGAAATTAAAATGCCTGTCATTATTTAGCAAATTCAATCCTCACTGATTTGCCGCATAAATAAATCCAGAAAACCACAGATGTTATGAGGAACAGAACAAAAATATAAGGCGAGAACCTGGACAGTTTTCACAAGTGGTGCTGGGTAGGAAATTCAGGCTCTTGCTACCTGTATCCAAGGTACACGGCCTGAGTAACTCTAGTCCAGCCTCCAGGTATATTTAACAACTCAGTCATTTTAAACAAACACAAACACACACACACACATGCACGCACACACACATACACACACACACACACACACACACACACACACACACACACACACACACACACACACACACACACACACACACACACACCACTCTTAAGTAACTAAATGGTCAAAACAAGCCATTCACACACTGAGTGTATTCCAATATGCACCTTTACACTAATAAGAACAAAGAACCAAATTCCTATGAAACAGTCTCTCTAAAGAAAAACAAATCACTGATATCACACACAAAATAATGGGTATAGTTCCCCATACTAAAGGGGTGGCGTAAGCCAAAAAACTATGGGCTAGGCTTGTAAATGCCCTCGGGCAGATAGCCTAGTATGAACCTATGAACCTATGAACCTATCAGCTAAATGGATTCCGTACCTGGAGCCATTCACACACAGTCACCGTATATTCAAATATTAATGAAATGGTGAAATGGTCACACTCACACACACACACACAAACACACACACACACACACACACACACACACACACACACACACACACACTAGTAAGAAGAAAGAACCAAATGTCAGCTAAATGGATTCCTTAGCTGGAAAAATGCTTGTGTGAGAAAGTACATTGAATTCCCTCAACCAATTTCGACAGGATGTTCACAGAGCTAACATCATCACACATGCCTCTGCATGTGATGACATCAGCCCAAAAAAGCCAGAAAATAAATTAGAAAAGCTGGGAAATTCAGAAATTAAGGGGTGCCACTCAGGTATCATGGCACCCCATTATTTGGACATCAAAACCAGTAAAACCTAAGAAATTTGGTACAGTTAAGAGGTATGTTGCAATATCATTACCATTCATTAATGTGTACACACCATTATCATAACCTGATGATCCATGACTTATTTATTGTCCATCTTGTCTTTCTCAAGTGTATGTGTCTCATATAATCAAGACAAGTAGGTATGTCACTCATAGTTCTTAAGTGTGCATGTATGTATTATTAATCATAATAATGACCTTAATCCATCATATCAACAAATATGGATTTGCCCCAAACCTTCAACATCATAGTATCTTCTCTGGCACAGAATGAGATGCTGATCCTATCCACATTGAACTGTCAGAATGCAAAGTCAGATTTCTGCAGTGGTGCTTGCATTAAGTGCTGTTCCATCTAGATTGCATAGTTAGGTAGGGTTTTCTAATCTCACAGCAATCATTGTGTGTGTGTGTGTGTGTGTGTGTGTGTGTGTGTGTGTGTGTGTGTGTGTGTGTGTGTGGAGTCGTGCAGCTATAACCTTAACTACTGCTGTCCACTATACAGTAGTAGCCTGGAGTTAGTCTTACATTGCAGAGTGAGTCTACATCAGTTTTAGACCCTTCTGTCACCAACATCTTCCCTGCAACACCACAGTGATGTCATACTCTATAAAGTGCCCTCTCACACAATAAAAGTCAGACTTCAGTGGTTGTGCTTGCATTAATTACTGTGGCCTCTAGATTGCATAAGTAGTGTGATCTAATCTCACAGTAGGCAAATTGTATGTGTGTGCGTGTGTGTGTGTGTGTGTGTGTGTGTGTGTGTGTGTGTGTGTGTGTGTGTGTGTGTGTGTGTGTGCATGCTGTAATATAAAGACATCATAAACACCAGGTTTTGCTGCCTTGTATCAGACAGACCTAATTTGAAGGGAGGAGAATTTGAAAAAATTGTGTTAACCCCACAAACTCAAGGTGTGACCTTAGCAACTCCAGCGTGTGTGGAGTTGTGTAGGTATGATGTTAGCAACTGCTGTCTACAATGAAGTCGTAGTGTGTAATTAATTTTACACTGCAGAGTCAGTCCACATCAGTTTAATACCCTTCTGTCAATATAATGTTCTCTGCAGCACCACAATGATGTTATCTTCTATAAAGCACACTTTCCCAAAATGAAAGTCAGAATGCTGTAGTGGTACCAGTGTTAATTAGTTTGTCCTGTAGATTGCATAGTATGATAAGTAGGGAGTTATAATTTTATGGCAGTCAGCCTGTGTGTGTATGTATAGAGTTGTGGAAATATGACCTTAGCTAATGCTGGCCTCAAAATATCAGCCTAGAATAAATTTTACACTGAAGGGTGAGTCCAGATCAATATCAGATCCTTCTGCCAACATCATCATCTCAGCAACATAACACTGATGTCATCCTCCATAAACTGCACTCTCACTCTATGAAATCAGAATTCTGTGGTTGTTCTTGCATTGAGTACTGTGCCCTTTAGACTGCATATGTAGGGAGGTTTAATCTGACAGTAATCAACCTGTGTTTGTGTGTGGGGGGGGTGGTTGTGCAAGTATGACCTTAGAAACTGCTGTCCACAATACAGTATTAGCCTAGAGCTACTTTTATACTGCAGGGTTAATCAACATCCATTTCAGACCCTTGTCTCAACATTATCTTCTCTGCAATACCACACTGATGTCATGTTCTATAAAGTGCACTGACACACTATCAATATCAATCTTCTGTCTTGGCACTTACATTAAGTACTTTGTCCTCTAGTTTACATAGCTAGATATTAGGGAGCTTTAATCTCATGGTAGTCAACATGTGTGTGTGTGTGTGTGTGTGTGTGTGTGTGTGTGTGTGTGTGTGTGTGTGTGTGTGTGTGTGTGTGTGTGTGTGTGTGTGTGTATGTGTGTATACGGAGTTGTGCAGATATGACCTTAACTAATCCTGGCCTCAAAATATCACCCTGGAGTAAAGTTTACACTGAAGGGTGAGTACACATCAATATCAGACTATTCTCACAACATCTTCATCTCAACAATGCAACACTGATGTCATCCTCTATGAAGTTCACCCTGACATTATTGATATCAACTTCTATGCTGGCACTTGGGTTAAGTAGATGTGCTCATTTGACTACCACTCATGAGAAACATTTACATGGTCAGATCAGTTATACATACCCTTTTCACTCTGTCCACAAATATATTCTTTGCCATGAACTGATGAGGTCATCATTTTACTTATTCACTCTCATAACACTGAAGTCAGATTTCTCCTATTGTATATGCATATAATGCAGTCATGAGTAGATTGTATCAGCTGATAGATAGAGAGTTTGAATACAGCTGTGAGACTCTCCTGATTGTGTGTATGTGAATATAAATGAATGCAGGAGTGTGTTACACCTCTTAGCACTGACAACATTTAGAATTCCACAAAGCTGTACAAGTCATTTTTGCACAAACATCTTCCTTGCATGACATAGCTGATGTCATCCTTTCAAAGATGCAATGTGGCTCACATGCAGTTAGATTTGTACTGTGGTGTGTGCATATAGTACACTTGCATCTAGGTTATTTTAGTTCATAGGTAGGGAGTTTGAATACAGGAATGACTGTCATCTGCGGTTGTATATTTCTTCCTTTTACTGTGCAGAACACACTGCAAACACATATATAATATATCTATATAGTGTGTTTGTGTTAGTGGAAACATAAAGGTAATACACACTGGTGATGTCATCCATTGAAATGTGCAGTGTCATAGTTGTCAAATAAATCTGTAGTTGCCCTTGTGTTTCACCGAACCTTCATTAGCCTGTAATGTTAGCTATATAGCTCAAATCCTGACATCACAACTTACAGTTAGTGTACATACTGTTAACAGTGTTGTCACCCACATGTACTATGTTCATGCCGATATTGTTTCCTGTTACAAGAGTTTATTCTGCATTTGCTTTGGAAAACCTATATTGCAGACTGATACAGTAATTTGAATAGCTTGCTGTTCTATCACAGTTGTAGTAAAACACCTCCTCATGACTAGGGATATGAGATGATGTAATGTATGTTGTCTAAATAAGGCATGTGTTCCAATATGGGATTATATCCATATTGTAAAAAATTGGTGTTCTACAATCACAGTGACAACAGGAGAGAGCTACAGGTGTGTTTGGGTATACCTAGCATCAGGTAATGTTGTCTAACATACATCAAGATTATTTTTAAGTAATTATAGGGACATATATTCCTTGATTCATACTCATGATTTAATGCTTTCACATAACCACACATTTGACAATTGGTGATGCACTTATACCATGGCACATTCATTGATACCACTACGGTGTTCATTTTCTTGACATTTAGGCAAGTGTTCCAAATGAGCACTGAGTGACTGTAAGAATTTGTATCCTCAACTGTTCTGCAGGAAAGACATCCCCCACAAATTACAATTTGTATGTATAGAGTGGCAGAGGTCTCCCTTGATTAGTTTTAGCAGATAGAAATTATGAGCAAATAAAGTACATATGATTGAATAACTTCACATAGGTGGAGTTCAAAGATGTAACAGTTCCACTGTGACAACTGTGATTAACAGCCATCTTGTTATTTGTAGGAGTTATACAGCTTGATGTTCAATTCTAGCATAGGGATTCCTTTTGTGTGAATATACTAACATTGCACAACAACCATTACATCACATCAATGTTATCCTTGATATGTTACATAAACACATGTGAGTGTAGCTTTGGAATTCCTGACCATTTGTTCTGACAATGTAATGGTGACAGTGCTACCTTGGCACATGCATTGAGTACTGTGGTGTACACGAGTGTGCTCCAGTTCTTGGGTGGTATATGTGCACACATACAGAGAAACCATCCTTGACCATGGAACATTGATATAGGACTGATCACATTTGTGTGCACATGAGCATACTCATTTAAATGCCACCAGTCTGCCATACTGATATAATATTAATTCTCAGGGATCCTCTCTTAATTCACACGTGAATTTCAATTGTTTGCGAGAATACCCATTGATACCTCCTGTGGCACATGCCAGCAATACACATCTCTGGGGAATACATTGCATCATGGTGTGGCGTTTGCATCTGTTCTTTTCTGTCAGCACAATAACAATGTCAGGCAAGAGTGCCTTACACAAGGGTATTATGTATGTCACTCTCTATTCCCAGACTTGTAACAACATGCACGCACCTACATATGGGATGCGTAACTATTAAAATATTGTGGTACATAATTCCTTTTAATGGTGATCCTCCTCGTACATGTGTTAGACCTATATCTGGGGTATACACAGTTAATACACAAGTCAGTATTAACATTGTTGGCATGGGTTTCATGAATGCAGAAGGAAATAGCAGCTTCTGACTCATTCCTATTTTCCAACATTATATGGACAAAATGCACACTACAAATATCCCATTATGCATGCACTGTCCTTGCAAACTGTCATCTGAACTCAGCATGTCAATGAAATTCATATGTCATGTAATCCCCATCTGTTACAATGTGAATTTGTGCAACTGTCGCATTCTATAATATCATGTCTGCTTTTATTTACCTACATTTGCTCAGCAATTGTGACCATCATCAATTATTCTGACATACATATTGCAAAGTTGTCTATGTGACATAAGCACCTTCACATCAATTATCATACTAGAATTTGAACATTTGCCTTTCCCCTTACATAGCTCTGTATACTTCTCTTTGATTTCTGTGCACATTGCCCTCAGTGCACCTTTCTTATCTGGTAACCCATGTATTGTAGTCGTCCTTGCCATTTCATATCCCCTCTTACTTATTACTGTATTCATATGTTTCCTTTATGTGCCCAGTACACTCAGTATACTTTCTCTGCATGTGTACAGCATGCATTATTTGTTTAAGGTAGCTGTGCGAGTCTTGTGTCTGTGTGAGCACATTTAAAAGGTTTGGCCATAGACAAGCCTGTTTGTTTATTGTGTGTGCTCACATTGCTCAACATGGTTTCCTAGCTGCCAACAATGTTGCTGGCTGGGAAACATGCTTATATTCCTGTTAGCATGATGAGGAGCATGCATATGTGGTTGGCTCTGCTGCTCATCCTGCTAACATGTGGACATCATGTTGGCTTCGCACAAAGTCTACATGACTGTTCATGTATCCCAGGGATTGTTTTTTTAATGTACTTTGCAGGAGAGCACAATGGCACATTAAATCAGTCTAGTTCACCATTTAAGGCCATTTGGGTTTTTTCATATTTTTAATTCTGTCCATCTTTCCTTATTTTCCTTTCCCTCATTTTAAACCAGTTTCATTTTCAATTTTTTCTTGAATCTTTTTTTTCTAATTTAGCATAGATGCCATTGTAATAGTAATATGGGAGGCAGGTTTGTTATTAAAATGCTTGTGATTGACATTTGCGTAATCACCATGTTGTGGCAGGGTGACTTTTCTCTGAAAGGATGAATAATTAAGCAATAATCCATGACTGGGTGTGGATATATCAGGATTTACTCATGGTTGGCATAATTTGACCACTAGTACAAAGCCCAAGTGATTAAACAAAGCCAACCATGGGTAAATCTTGGTATACCAACACCCAGGAGTAGATTATTGCTGTTATACAATGACATTATTTAAGAAATTGCTTACCTTTCTTAAATATTGTCTCTGTATAAGGCCAATGAAGTGTACCTTCATGTTTATCCTTCTTTAATGACATACTGAGCAAGTGTACTAGACTGTATCAAATATACAGTGTCCCAACACCCTAGGAAAGGACATCCTAATATCAAATGCACGCAAAACAACACATTTTGTAAATGCTCAGAGATTAACCCAGAGTGGAGTAAGGCAACAGCAAGTATTTTTGCAGGGGGTGCAATCCCCCTGTGACCCCCACACCCCCTGCTTATTATATACACTAACTCTGTGATTGCACAATCCCCGGCAAAAGGCAGTATTCTTTTACTCTGAGATTGTCAGTCTTGCACACCTGTCAACCCCCTGTCTGTGTTGACAATTTGGCATCAACCTACTATGTTGCAGGACACTGTACATTTGATACAGTGTTCTGACACCCATCCTGAGCATGCATATGGGACTTGCACCCCATGCTAGCACAGTAGATCAATGCAGTGCAGGAGAAGCAACAGAGAAAAGAGAATCTCCGTTGCTTATTTATTTATTTATTTATTTATTTTTCCTGTCGGCATTTTATGAGGGACAGAACAGAAACTGAAAGAAAATCAGGTACATTTCTTTTTCTTTATTTTTGAGAATATACCTGATTTCTCTTTTATTTTCCTCTGTCCCTCAACACATTCCAATAGAAAGTTGGTATATGCTCAGTTTACAGCGAAAAAAACGGCACATAAACTAGGCACATAAACTAATAAGCAACACAGAACGATAAACCAGCTCACTGACTTAGGACAAAAATATTTAATCCACAAAGTGACACCGAGAAGTGTCTGTAAAATCCAACAAGAACTTAAAAAACTTTAAAGCGCTTTTCGTTTGTCATCAGGAAAACTTCATCAGAAAGTAACAAATTAATTTAATAGACAAACTTTAAAATAAAAAAGTGCGGGAAACCAATTCAAAATTTAAAGCTGTATGCACTTGATAACTATGCAAGTAAATTAGTTAACAATCTTATAAAAATCTTATTGCAAGTCATAAAACATACATAAATAAATAAAAATAGGTAAAAATTGTATACTCAGATATCAAAAAAGAGGACATACTGTGTTAAACAATAAAGTGTGCAGTTTAGTAAATAGGTCCATATATATATTGAAATTATCTATGCAAACTATTCATTTTAAGTATGCAAGAGATGGAACAAGCTTCATTCAAACCTGGATAGTTGAAGGCATTTAATCTGATCTGCCACAACAATTCCAGTTCTTCCAGTTTGAACGAGGCAGGGCCACCCCTTACATCTTGAACATACTGGTCGATCACCAAAAATTTAAATCTATGCCCAGGGGATGAGTGGAGATGTTTGGCCAAAGCATTATCAAGTTTGTTATGTGACATTGCATATTGATGTTCGTAGACTCTGTCCCTGAGCCGACGCTCAGTCTTGCCTACGTAAAATGCAAAACAGTCAGACATTTTTATCCTTCTCAAGGGCGATGTACGTTTGGCTACAGACATAGTTAATTCTTTTAATTCTTCTACTAACTTTTTAAAGTTTACTCACACTTTCAATGTTAACTCCATTGCTTATTTAGATATTTTGTTAGTTAAAAACTTGAGTTTATCTTGTTTTACTGGTCAGGTTTTTAGAAAGCCAACATACTCCAACTCCTTCTTGCATTTTTCAAGTTGCCACCCATTCCACCAAAAAAGATCAGTCGTAAAGGGCAAGTTAGTGAGGGCTTCACGCATTTGTAGTTTAGAACACGACTTCACAAATGAATGTAACACTTTGAAACACATGTTCCTTCATCATGGGTATCCTGAGTGTTTAGTTGATTCACTGATTGAGGAAGTCAAATTTAAAAGATCATCTAAGCAGCTGCATCCACTGCTACAACCAAACCAGTTGCTGAATATAGAGGTACTTCCTGTTGAACAAAGCACTATTTCTCAAGGGGATTCCAGTTTGGTTCCTGAACATATTTTTCAACGTTCATTTATAACAGCATTTAATGCACAATCAAAATTTATTATTGAAATTTTGTTGAAAAATTGGGAATTATTTAGGAGTAATCCATCAATTTTTCTGTTTCTGGGTCCTAAACCACACTTTGTATTTAGCAAGGGCAGAAACATCAAGAATTTCCTTGAGAGTGGTAATAAACATGCCGTTAAGATCACGGGAATGTTTAAGTGTGAGAATTGTAACTACTGCAGATATGTAGATTGTACTAACCAATTTACGATCAACGGTACTCGTTACAGGTTGAAATCGAAATTCAACTGTAACAGTAAATTTCTAGTCTATTTAGCCAAATGCTCTGACTGTTTTGCATTTTACGTAGGCAAAACTGAGCGTCGGCTCAGGGACAAAGTCTACGAACATCAATATGCAATGTCACATAACAAACTTGATAACGCTTTGGCCAAACATCTTATAATAATTTCAATATATATATATATATATATGAACCTGTTTACTAAACTGCACACTTTATTGTTTAACACAGTATGTCCTCTTTTTTGATATCTGAGTATACAATTTTTACCTATTTTTATTTATTTATGTATGTTTTATGACTTACAATAAGATTTTTATAAGATTGTTAACTAATTTACTTGCATAGTTATCAAGTGCATACAGCTTTAAATTTTGAATTGGTTTCCCCCACTTTTTTATTTAAAAGTTTGTCTATTAAATTCATTTGTTACTTTCTGATGAAGTTTGCCCGATGACAAACGAAAAGCGCTTTAAAGTTTTTTAAGTTCTTGTTGGATTTTACAGACACTTCTCGGTGTCACTTTGTGGATTAAATATTTTTGTCCTAAGTCAGTGAGCTGGTTTATCGTTCTGTGTTGCTTATATGCTCAGTTTACAACAGATTGGGTTGTCTAATCAGAGTGCTCATTTATGAATACAAATTAACTATCATTGTTTAATTAACAATAAACTGGAGACATCCCCTTTCCCCACAAAGGTGAGACTAAGGTTATGATGTACTAAGTAATGGGATTGTGGGAGTGCATGCCCACAGAAGGCTTACTCCAAACACTTTTTTCCAGTGAATATTTACTCCCATATGTTGTTTGCAGAGATTTTATAATGCAAGCAACATCTGAGAGTAAATATTCACTGGAAAAAAGTGCTTAGGGTAAGAAACCCACTCCCCTGATGTGTGGGCAAGCACTCCAACAATCCCATTACTTAATACATCAAATCCTTAGTCTCACCTTTATGGGAAACGAACTCTTCAGTTTATCATCAATTATAAAATGATGTCTCATTTGAATTCAAAAACGAGTACGCTGATTGGAAAGCCCAATCAGCATTCTCACTGTAAATCAAACTTGCTACTGTAAATCAATTGCTACTGTATGAGACAATCACACTAGCTGAAGATTTTCCAGGGAGCTTGCTGGCCTATTAATACATTTTTATAACATTTAAAAAGATTACAAAATTGTCATGTGCTATGTCGAATTTGAAATTCCTGATTGCACAACCGCCGCAACAAGTGCTACCAATGGTCAAGATGGGGGAATAGTAGGGGAAAAGTAGCCTGGCCAACATTCGGTAATCTCAGGTTCAACATCCACAGATTCAACATTCAGTGATCCTGGGGTTCTGCTGTCAACAAGTTCGCGTTCGTTTATGCAAATGCATGTATACCTATATATATATATATATATATATATATATATATATATATATATATATATATATATATTTTAAAACTGCATGAAAAAACATTATCCGCACTATTGTAATATTTTTAAGTAACAAATTTTGAATATGTTGCCTGCCAGCTTAGAACTGTAATGCATGTGCCTGGCCCTGCAAGCACTCATGTTGAACAAGCTGCTGCTTTCATGGTAGTAACTGCCGGACTGGCAACACCATTTCTCCCTTTCTGGATAAGTCTGCTTCTGTGAGCCAATCAGTCCCATAATCCCATGTCCATCTCTTCCAGAGGATGAGCTGCTGACCAAACATTGCCTATTTGGGTCATAGACGGGGCTTCATCCTCTGTAGAGTAAGTCAGGTTAGTATTTGATTTGTGATATCTGGTCTGTAGTCTCTAGACCATGTTATTGTTTATAATTCTAAGAAATATTTTGACTGATTTTCCATGTATAAGAGGATTAAAGACAAACAACTTGCATTTTGAAATTATTGATTCCGTATTTTGCTAATAATGCTGATTATGCTTGGTACGTTAGAGGAGCAGTTTAATGCTATAGTTTGACTTCCTTGCATTAGATGTTATCAGACCTCTAGTAATTGTACCCAGTTTTAGTTTAAGAATGCTGAATTTCTAAATCATAATTATAGAGGGCAGTATTTTATTATTTTCCGAACAATCAGCCCAATAAATTATTCTATTTATTTTCCACATTTTAACAAATGCTGTATGATAGAATATGGAGGCGTATGATGCATATCTTAAGAATATAAAAGAAAAAATTCAGATTTTATGTGGTGGGATGATTAATATTGCCTATTTAGATATAGTTTGCACAATGCCTACACAGATGACAGACTTAATAAGGGAGATTTAAAATATTTAGCCAGAAGCAAAACTTTTGAAATGTAGATATTGCCATGATGCATGTTCACTGGGTCAAGTCAATTTAGGTTTATTTAGTAGTTGGCTGCATCTAATATAATTACAATAGCTGAGTGAAACTTATTAACATCTATTGAATGATATTTCAAAAGAATTCTAGAACTGTGTGAGTGTGTGTATGTACCTGTGTCTGCGGGCACATGCGCACGCGCATGTGTGTGCGTAAGTGCGTGTATGTGTGGCATGTGCATATGTGCTTTTGTGGTTTACTATGACTTACCCGAATGGCAGTCAGTCAAATGTCTGATGTTTGAAATCATGGTTTCTAAGGAGCAGGAAATCGAATCAACAGTTCAGTCAAGTTGCATGGTGCACTCGACCACTTGACAAGCGACATGCCAAGACTGTGGAGGGAGGTCGCGCTTCAGTGATGAACAGGGAAGTAGTCCATTTCCTCACTGTAATGCAATCTCGGAGTTGGTATATTTAATGTGCAGGGGGTGTGGGGGGTGCAGCTTCCCACATGGGGGTTGCAGGGGGCATAGCCCCCCCCCCTGCAAAATAGTAGAGATAAGCTAACTAACCCGGCTGGAAGATTGGAATGTCGAAAATGTTGTATACACATTTTCTTGTTTACCATTTTCGACATTCCATATTTAGCATTCTATTCCAGTGTTGCAATTGTTCGACCTGACCTCTTTCAACCATACCAGAGTAAACATGCTTTTATATGGGTTTGTGTGTATATGTTTGCATATGTGATTTTCACTCTGCATGTGTATTAGTGTTTTTGTGTGTGTGTGTGTGTGTGTGTGTGTGTGTGTGTGTGTGTGTGTGTGTGTGTGTGTGTGTGTGTTTGTAGAGACAAATGTTAATAGCGCTTAGTTGCAATGTTAAAAATTTTGTTTGGGATTAGTATCATTACTGTGCACAAGTTACACAGGGACAGTTAACCATCGTCCTGATGATAACATCATTGCCCAAATGGTGGCTACAAATATATTTGTCATAAAGGAGTTCTTGAGCATAATCTAGAATGATTTTCCATTTATTGTTTACAACAATTCATGCTGAATGGAAATGGATTTGTACATATGGCAGGGAATAATTACTATCATAATCATCATCAATACCTTATTATTGTAATAAGAGCAGACTTGAAATGGATTAAGTGAAATTGTTTGGATATCCATACTTTAATATATAGAATTGCAAATTGTGTGAATCTGTCAACAGCCCAGAAATCCAGCCAAATCACTGTTTCTAGAATACTGATGAATAGCAATTATTTGTATGCATTCATAATTCATCCTGTGGTTGACCCTGAGTCATATATCCTTCTATGTTTTGTTTTTTTGTAACATTCTTGTGCTAAACATTCTGTGGCTTTACAGAACATTAAGTGTTCTAAGAACACTCTTGTGTACTGGATCATCTGTCACTTCTCATTAATGCCTCTGCAGATTCATTCTCCACCACCCATTTCAGTAGTCCAAGACATTATTGCACCCTCTCTGTGAAGATCACATTCACAAATCCACGAAGTAGGTGTCTTGCACAATCTGCTGTCCCTGCTCCTCCCTGCTTTCTGTTCTTTATGTTTAGCAGAACCTTCCCTCCTCCGGTCATGATCTTGGGACGCCATGCCCTGACTCTTCCAGTTTCTTTCAGTATCCACTGAGAAGAGCTGTAACTTCTCTTCATTCAGATCATATGCTTTCCATTCCTTCTTATGCACCCTGGGTTTTCTGTAGGCTCTTTCAGACAGACCACTGTCCATCACATTTGGAGGTCTTCAGAACTAAACACAGTGCTCATGGTAGTGGCCTGAATATTGGATAATAGAACAGGAAAATGAAGTATTTACCCCTAAAGTCCACATCTCAGAATATAAATACTAGATTTTCCATTTACTGTTGCCATTTATCTTTCAGACTTCACCTGGTCTTCAAATCCAAGTGAGTGCAGCACCCATAGATATTAAACTTATTTTTTTGCTATCCCCTCCTATCAGCTGACACTGATTACCTTGTTTGTTGTTATCCAAGTGTAGTACTTTGTGTCTGTTATCACCAAACCTCAACATCTCCCTCTATGACTATTTATTCAGCCTTACCAAACCCTACTTTGCACACACACACACACACACACACACACACACACACACACACACACACACACACACACACACACACACACACACACGCACACACGCACACACGCACACATGCACAAGCACACACGCACACATGCACACACACAAACTCACACACACACACACACACACACACACGCACACACACACACACACACACACACACACACACACACACACGCACACACGCACAGGTGGAAGCATATAAAAGAGGTTAAAAGGGCCACCAAGCACACACGCACACACGCACACACACAAACTCACACACACAAACTCACACACACGCACACACGCACACACGCACACGTGCACAAGCACACACGCACACATGCACACACACAAACTCACACACACACACACACACACACACACACACACACGCACACACGCACAGGTGGAAGCATATAAAAGAGGTTAAAAGGGCCACCAAGCACACACGCACACACGCACACACACAAACTCACACACACACACACACACACACACACACACACACACACACACACACACACACACATGCACACACATTATCCACTACTGACCCTATCTTTGGACAATAAGCAAAGTGGCTGATCCTGTCTTCTGTTCTCCATGAGATATCTAAACCAGTGATACTATGGAATAATGGACCCAGAGTCACCCCTGCATTTCTCAAAATAATTTCTATTATTCCTGACAATGTCCATCTCACCCCAACTTTATGCAATCAGCTCCTCTGTCTTAAATGTATATCCAAGTTCACCCAGTTTCTGAAGCAGCTACATGTGATGGACAAAAACAAAAACCTTGGTAAATTCCAGGAATACCAGATCTACCAGCCATTCCTTATAAAGTTTTTTCTGTAATGCAGTCATAGAACTGGATGAGGTTTGACTAACATTTCCTTTTCATCATGAGCTAATATTATTGTTTGTCTTACAGATGCAAGTTCCATCTCACAGGCTGAGGCTTTTATTAATACTGTATCAGTATTTGGAGCTTTTTTTTTTTAGTGCCAACAGTGAAATGGGGTTATAAATCTAGTCAGATTTTCCTGGTAAACAAAAGCAAATAAATAATTAATTGAACATATAACTAAATAAAACAGTGAGCTATTAATGAACTGCTTCCTATAGTTCATGATTTGATCCCCACTGCCTTTGTGTGCCTACTGAGTCACTTTGAGCAAGTAATTTAACAGGACAGTGATATGGGATGCTTGAGAAATTGGGCTATGCTCTTAAGTCATCTCCTGGACCACTTGTCTGCAAACTACCTATTAACCTAGGAACTGTTGAACAGAAGCAGCCTTCCTTTCAACATTCTCTCCATGACTTAGCCAGCCCTGTAGCACAGAGCAATAAGGTCCAGACTGCACTGTAGGTGATCCGGATCCAAAAAGCAGCTTGGACTCCTGTAGCAGCAGGTGGGGAGGATGGAAGTGATCAGTTGTTTTGCTGGCTTACTCGCTTTGGGAGGGGGGGGTGGCTATGACTTGTGACTTGAGTGAAACCAAGCATAATCACTAGGTGTTCAACCAGGGAACTGGTGCTCAAGCCAATTAAACCCAAATTGCACAGTAAGTTGAAAGGAATTCAGCAAACAGAGGTATGCTTCCGCAAAGGTGGAAGCATATAAAAGAGGTTAAAAGGGCCACCACAGTGGAGGGAATGCAATTTGACACCCTCTTACCACCTAACTCTCTCTAAGGAGCAGGTTAGTTGATTGGGAATTACAGGTAGGATTACATGGATCATTGGGTTTTTACCTCACTCAGGGATCCCCAGCTCCCACTTCAACAGAATGAATGGACTAATCGGGTACAGTTTGAGACACATCAGGATACCGCCTCTGGGAAAGGTTGATAAAAACGTTTAAAAAAGCTTTCTTTTAATGAAATTCTTTAGCCCAGCAGTCTGGCTAATACAATGTATATTACTATTTGTATGAAAACCCAACAGATAACAACTGTATGCATAGATATGGTGTATAATACATGTGTTAACTGGACACTAGTTTCCCTTTTCAGGGCAAACCAGGAGTACTCTCTGGTCAATTGCCTTGCTTATCCTAAGCAAATGAATGTAGAAATAATAGAATCATGTACAGGGAGCAGTTCATTTACATTTCAAAGCCTTAACTTTAACTGCCAGGTAACTTATACACCATGACATGTATTACAGTGTTTAATGAAACCTCAGAAAAGAAATAGAAATCAAATAAAACAAGATGAATAAAAAAGTCCGGCAACACATGTTCAGTTAACACAGAAAAATTAAATAAAATATTATACAGAACTGCTTGACCTATATAAACAATTCCTAGTGAAATGATGCAAGCTGTGAGGAAATTATAATCCTAATAATAAAAGGGTAGTGACGTATTTACTAAGAAGCCTGATACTGTGATAATATGTACTGTATCAAGCAGCAGGTTAGATTTTTGCTCATTTCCCTGTTTAGACTCTGTTATGATTTGTGTGATCAGAATTGAGTTTCTCTGTATGTAAGGTGTGTGATGGATAGAATGAACAATGCATCCCTCTGTGTATAGAGTTCTGAAATACATGTCACCTTGACAGCACACAGTCTTTTGTATGCTAAACGTCTGCATGCAATCAAATGTTCAGCATCATTTCATTCAAATCTGCCACTCTAAATAAGAAATAGCAAGTAATAGGAATATCATGTTTTTATCTCTGCTGATGCTATTGTAAGAATAACCCTGCTGAAACACAGGTAATTATAGTAAATATTTCTAAGATAGTTAGTCACAGATATAAACATTTGCTAAGAGAGGCATATTATTAACTAAATAAGATGGAACTAAGAAATTCTTAGTAACAGCTTCAAAATTCATACAATTTATTACATACTGAAAATTGTGTTGTTTTTGGTCATAGCAGGCTACAGCACTGCACAGAATTCAGTAAGATCATAAGACTTTTGCAAGAAGATTTATTTTATTTTTATCTGCTTTATCAGAACTGTTGCTAGGTTAACTGTCTCATGTTGCAGCTTGTTATCTGGCAACCCTTCAACTCGAAGTTCAGGACAAAAGATTAAGAAGAAAGTCATTTGAAGATGAGGACCAAAAAGAATCCTCTCTCAAAGCTAAGAACAAAAATAAATAAATAAATAAATGCAAGTTCATGCTCCAACACCCACACATATACACACAAACACATATTCATTCAGTCTCAATCAGGCCTAACAGAATTGTCACACATTTCTACACACACACACACACACACACACACACACACACACACACACACACACACACACACACACACACACACACATGCAAACACTAACATACCCCCACCCCCATGGTACCGCTGATCTTAACTGTACAATGATTATTCCCCTAAGACTGAATGACTGAACACCTTCAAAAAATTGCATTCACTTTTTCACACTAGCGTAAAATTTTACTTGGAATCACTCAACCAAGTAAATCACGAGCCCCAAGCACTTTTAGGGAAAGCACATGACTAATTAGCATTTGCCATATTAGCATTTAGCTTTATCCAAATTACTATTGTCTGCTCTACAACCCCAGTAAATGGAAAGACAAATTGATAGAGCAACCATTGAATTAGAAAGGTTTAACATTATGCAGAAACCTTCAGAGGTAAGGCTTCTGGAGCATGTTAAGCCTTTCTGTAACTCAGGGATAACTAGCATTGTTGCTTCACTTTTTTGAGCATTGCTTTTTGGTACAGCAAGGCCATCTAAGACTGTTTCAGTAATAATTTCTGCTTCAGATATAGCAGTATATTGTGCCATTTAAAGTGACTGACTACAATAGGCATTCACAAGAATTGTCAATATGCAATACATTTTGTAACATAGTTTATTTTAGAAGCTTGAAGTTACTAAACAAGCATATAGATTCTGAAAGAGTTGTTAAGAGACTAAGCATAAAATCAGCAAATTAAAAAAGTCCTGTTGACATCTGAATAAATAACTTGGTCTGGACTTACTCTTTTGTTTTAATCAATAATATACTATTGGACTTGGCATTTCTTTCAAATAAATACCTCATTAAAAGTAGAACACATAGCTAAATAGTTTAGTACTAGAATTTAAGGATAAGATACTCAGGTACAAGTAATGAATAACTGGACTTTTGGATGTCTTAGCAGATCTTTTTTATCTTCGTACATTGTAGCAGAGTGGAAGATAATTCAAAATGACTAGTGAGAATTATAGAGTGCACAATCATATCTATGGAAGAAGAAAATTGACAATTGTTTGATCAATGTATTTATATTCATAAAATTAATAATATTGTGGACCTTGTAAAAACTATAGATCAGACTCAATAAAAAAAATCAGAGTTGAGTGATAACCTCCATAATTTAAACTGAGGTTATCATAGTTATTTTAATTATTGGGCATAAGAAATAATGATAGCACATTAGAGTATAGGTAGCAAGATATGTATATTGGAAAGAAGATTAAATTGCATTGCCGTAAAGTTTTATCGTTCATCTAACTGCAGTTTGAAAGTACAAACCTGAGGGATGGGGATGCTGGCCAGAAGGAAAATGGCCACATATTATGATTACTCCATTCAGTCCTGGACAGTTCATTGTTGTTCGAGGGACATCCTCTTTGGGTCTTATTTGTAAGACAATGGTGGCTAATTACACAAATTATCAAGCTCCGTTGCTTGAGAGCTTCAGAAAAGGCACTGTCAAAAGAGCATATTTTTATTCTCTTTGAGTGGCTATCGATAGTGGTATCAGTGGTGGAGGTTTAGCATGCCTCTGCCTTGCAGTAGCAATGACGAGTGGAGAAGCTGGAAGCCCAGGTAGAGTTACTTAAAAAAGACATCAACTTTCTGCCTGACTCAGCTGATGTGACTGCAAAGGACATGGATAAGGTGACAGATGATATATAAATACCCCAAAAATAAGACTGATGATCTAGAACATAGGAGCCAGAGATACAATCTTGGTGTGAGAGGAGATCCAGCTATGGTAACAAATACAGGTCTCTGGCCATTTTTTGACCACATGCTATGGAAGGTAATGCACCAACAAAAATTTTTAAAACCTAAACTTGAGCAAGTACAAAGAGTTGTACCACTAAATAAAGGAAAGGAAAAGGGCAGCCCCAAACAAAGGCTCTTTGCTTTCTAGTCATCTATAACTAGAAACTGCCCCCAGGATTCAATAAACTTTGTGCAGGAATAGCACTATTCCTGCACGGAGTGAACCATGTCAGTTTCCACTTACTTTTAACAGCAGTGCACCTTGCATATTCATGAAGGCACGCTACTGCTAAGGCTAAACGGACACGGACACTACTGAGTGGAGGGGGCATGTTTAAGTAGTGCATGCACATCTAATACACCCCCTGCACTCTGAAAGTGCTGTACAACACCTTTTAAAAGCTTTTCAGTGTCTGCGAAGACTGAAATCAAATAAATAGTAAAACAGTGTCTGCGGACACTGAAATAGATAGGGGATCAAGAAATTAATACAGGAGGTGTGGGACAGGTTCTGTCACACACCCTCTGCACTGTCAAAGTGCTGTATGACACTTTTCAAGTGCTTTCAGTGTCCACAGATGCTGAAAGCAGGAAGTCTGGATAAAAAGCAATGCAGGGGGTGTGTGATAGGTACTGTCATACACCCCCTGCATTGTTAAAGTGCCATAAGGCACTTTGCAAGTGCTTTCAGTGTCCACAGACACTGAAAGCAGATATCCCAATAAGAAGCAATGCAGGGGGTACATACCTCCTGATTGTGAAAGAGCAGTATGGCCATACCCCTCAACTGTACAGGTATTTGCAGAATGCTCAGATGCCTGCCTCACATACCTCTCAACTTCCTAGAGCAAGAAATGTGCACAAAGCCATAAATAATGGGGGGACAAAGGAACAAAAATAGGGACACTTTTTAAATATTGCACTTACAAATCTGGAAAGTTGATAGAATAGAATAACAGGTTATGCATTAGCACAGATTTTCTGAAGGGTATGAAGTCTGAAACTCAAATGTCTGAAGTATGTTTTGACTTAAACCCTGAGTGATTTGCTAATGATTTGCTGGAAAACCACAGTTATGAGAAATGGACCACAAACATGAGGTAATTAGCTGGACATTCTGCAAATATCTGCACAGTTGAATAAATTAAAAATCATAAATTATAAAGTGGTTTTATTAATATCCCTTTTTTTCATTCTGAATTATGTTTAAGTATAGCTGAGTGGTTTACGTGTTATGGCCCTCTGCTCAGCATTGCTTAAACATCCCATAGGAGATAAATAAAAATATACAGCTAAAGTCCTAACAACGAGATAGCGTAGTGGTTAGAGACCTGGCTTTGCATGTAGGTGTCCACGGTTTGAGTACGAAGCTAGGTACTTTGGTTTTACATGGGAAAGTATTGTCAAAATTATCTTTTGTTGTATTAAATTATGTAGTAATTGATATTTGTTAACCAGGGTAGTGTAGCTGGTTCAAAATGTAATTGTGAGTGCATATAACATGTGAAATCACCCATGTATACACAAGTGTCCCATAAAGTATAGTTACACCCCAAGGTAATGTAATGAAAGTACACAGAGGGAGGTCATGTAAAGTAACTCATTTACACTTAATACTATGGCAATAATGATTAATTAAGTCATAATTCTGATATCTTTTTAAAATGAAACGTAAGCAATGGTTAGCAGTGTTCATCTCTACTTAGCCAGTTTAAGCATTGCTTAGACATACATACTAAGCAGCGATTAGCTCAGCTAAGCAGATTTTCACACTAAGTGATGCTCAGCAATTACCCCTTTAAGCACTGTTCAACTCAGGTTAGTGGATTTGCACACTGCTTAGCTGAGCTTAGCATTTTCAAAATGGTCCAATGACAGCAAAGTGTGGGAATATGGCCTTTTTTAAACCATGCAGGTGTGAATACAGACATGACCTGTTGTAGTCTGATCTCTGCAGGAACCATGTCAGGTGTTGTTGAGAGCTCGCACTTTAGGTGCAGCGCTGGGGCATTTTGCAGTCAAGGGTTATGGCTAAGCTCCTCATATAAAACCATGATTACAGACTGCTGCAGGGCCAGTACCAAGGCTCACAGTGTAAAGTGGAGGCCTGGAATCATCTGGCACGCAACTTCACCAGTTCCACTGGTATCCTCCAAACTAGTGAGCAGGTACGGCATCACTATGCTGACTTAACACAGAGGAAGGAAATACTGTCGGCCCAATGGATCCAAGATGCTCAGGACAGCCATGCTCCAGCAGTTTTTAAGTATCACAAATATAGGTATAACATATTCTAGCTTGAGTATGTGATAGACAGGTAAGCATAATGTTTGTTTTTCACCCCTACAGCTGCAGCAGAGAGGGCTAGTAACATTGAGGCCCATGTAGACAGACTGACACGGCTGCATTGACAGGCAGGTGAGTACAGATCTAACTTGCACTATATAGTGGAATAAAGTAGAAGGCCTACATTGTTTACTGCCAGTAGGAATAGTGTGTACTGGGTCTAATGAATAAATTATGTTTGTCACACTAATATTGATCCACAGGATATTCATTAATAAATGTGTCATTTCACTGTAATAAAGGTGTATAACAGAAACTGTGTTTACTCTGGTATGTTGTTGTAGAAATAGAATGTGTACAGGTTCATCACAGCAAATATGACATTGACAGCATGAAGTAATTGAGGCTGCTCTGAGAACCAGCTAGTATGCAAAATAGAACGTGGAGCTCTAAACCAAGATATAAAGGAAATATGAAATATCATATGCACTAAGTTCTGAACCCTGAATAGTAATGTCTACAGTATTACAGTGTGTCCCCTGCAGCATTGCATTCTTGTGCTAACTGTTGCCTTCCAGATAGTATCATTTCAAATTATTAATACACAGTACAATAACTATCTGCCATGAATACATCTAAGGATTACAAGGTCAGACTGTCTAACCCAGAGAGTATTAGGCAGAAATCAGTCAAGCAAGAGACATCAGTTTCCCAGTAGCTCAGTGTGAATGACAATAGCCCAGTTGTTCATTTTAGCACACCCAGACACGGTTTGAATCCAGGGGAGTGATACTGAGATGTGTGCATATATAAACTAAAGAAAGCTTGAATATTTGTAGAAACAGTCAGAAAGTGTTAACAGGTACTTTCTCCACAGATCTCACAGGTAAAGAAATGTGTGTAGTACCGTATGAAGGGTATACTAATACACGGTGTACAGCTGCTCCTGTCCAAATCCATATGCCTGCAAATGACAAAAGGATAGGTACATACACCATGCAATCTCCCCGATAAATGTCCCTCAGGTGCCATGCTGTCATGGCTAGTGGTTACTGCTGCCAATAACCTTGGACACAGATAGGAATCCAAGGAAGTATGCCAGTAGCAGACTCACACAACATTAGTGCAGGGCACCCCTTCTCTGTCAACTATGTAATCCTGACATGTACAAGCCCCATCCATTAATGTAGCCATTGCCCTCCCAGTCTGCCCCACACCATTACAGGTTGATAGTCTAATGGGTATGTATGTGCTACAGAAGCTATAGGCCATAGGTAGATGTAAAGTGAGGGCAGACCTGCAGAGTATTGAGTAGTACAGTTGTGAAAAATGGAACCCTATACAGTTGTTAATGGACTTTTTTCTCTCCACCAACCCCTCATCTGCATCAATAATTATTATTCATATACCACGGGTATGTTGTTCTCAAAACCTATTGTTGGGACATGTGTTCTGCTATTGTTCATATATTTAATTGATTGCAGATTAATATACCTTGTTCAAATACTATTATTTGTGGCCAGTTGCCGTCAGTGCAACATGCATACTGTTAAAATGCTTACTGTTGTTCCATTTATGCATGTGCTCTGTTTGCTATGCAACTGTTTCATATCTGTTGGTTTGGTTCATTGGTTCATAGGTGTGTACTAGGCTAATGGTCCTGGAACATTTACAAGCCTAGCCCATAGGATTACCCTGGCATTGTGCCACCCAACCTTAGTTCCCAGTGACTCTGTCAAGTAGAGCCACTGGAGAGTTAATTGGAACACCCATGCATGCTGTTACAACTAATTTTGAAATGTTTTGCTCATGACTTACCAATATATCTTGGATATCCTTAAAACTATAACACGTTTGGAAAGGCAGATCCTGGTGGCTCCACCTATGCCACCCCATCTGGCTGTGGCACCAGGGCCCATCATGTCTGAGACCCAACCGGTAACTTCCTCATCTGCTGGTCCTACACCATCTCTGGGTGGAACTGCTTCAGGAGATGGGGCTCGTCCCCCTCAGGCGTAGGCATGGGTGTGGGAAGTAGCCTTTCACCCGGTGCAAGTTCCAAGGTATGGTGTGCAGTGTCATCCACTCCTAGTTGGATGGACATCTGTGCCAGATGGAGGGCTTCCTGACACACCTGGAGGGGCAGGCTGCCCCTGTTGTCCAGCCCCCAGCACAGCCATCTTCAGGTCCATGAAGGTGCAGTGGTGACTGCCCATGGGTGTGGACCTCAGTCCCACTGTATCCATTTGTGGGCTCATGGGCCTCTGATTCCAAAACACCCTCCCCATCCAAGGTGTTTATCTCCCTCATGTGTCATATATCGCCCCTGTCTGCTGTCTCATGTGTCTTGTCTGTCTGCAAATGCAACCTATCCTTTCCAACCTACCTCCCCAAACATACCTTCAGCCCTTCCCCAACATCCCACTCTCACCATGATAAAAAAGGGCATCTGTCCCACAAAAAAAATAATCATTGACCCATACCTAGCTCTACATTTCACCCCCATGCACAGTGAAGTTAATGAATCTACCCTCAAATTATTCTACAAATGTCTGTCATCAACACCCCTCCCGGTGGGGTGTGAGGCTATAAATTCCAAGTTCTACACATTATTCACAGCTGCTGCTGCAGAAGAAATGTAGAGCTATGGTCCTTTCCTACAGCCATCCTGAGCATCGCTAGCTGGTTTACCTAATGTGTTACCCTCTGCTTGTCTACATTTCACCACTTTCCTTTCTGCTTTTTTTCTTTTTTTAATTAAAATTAGTATGGGTGTAAGCAGGAGTAAGTGTCGTTAAGTGAACTAAGGGGACTTAACCATCTCTTAGCATCACTTACCTTCACGCAAAACCACTCAAACCCACTTACAACTGCTTAAAAGTGCTTTGATTCCTCTGTCTCCATCAGCCGTTGTTCTGCCCAGCAACAAAACAATCATCCTCCCAAGTCTCGAACGCAAGACCCTGTACACTATAGTCATAGCAGTACCACTACACCATTTGAGCTGCAGGAATAAATGAATGATGCTTTTTTTAAACATATCATGCAGTAGAGTCATTCAACACTAGGGAAAAACTCTGTGGAATCAGTCAGGTCTTGTAAATATATATATATATATACATATATATATATATATATATATATATATATATATATATATATATATATATATATATGGAGATATATATATATATATATATATATATATATATATATATATATATATATATATATATATATATATGGAGATATATATATATATATATATATATATATATATATATATATATATATATATATATATATGCATATATACATAACATATATACATTACACACATTCTGCAACAATCCGGGCATGTGAGAAGTATGCCCAGAAGCCCTTAGTGCAACGAATCTAGACCAAACCTGACAAAGTGGGGGGACAAAGGCATGAAAATAGGGGCATATTTAAAATACTTCGGTAGATAAGCTGAGAAAGTTGCTGCAGTAACACTATCTGTTCTAAAATATATTGCCTGAAATATCACAAGCCCAGGACTCAATTGCTTCTCATTAGTTAGTGACTTTAATCTGCACATCATCCCACTGATTTGTCAGAAATACAAAACAGTTATGGGGACCAGACCAAAGATATGAGCCAGACAACTGGACATCCTATGAATATCTGGACATAACATAACATTAGGGAAACTACACTGAACTGCCAAGCATGTCACCAAGCACCATCCAAACTACAGTCAGACTGACACAACACTACCCCAAATCAGCTATGGGGAATTACACATGCATTTGCAAATATATCAGGCACTACAGGGATGGAACAGAAGTGAAAAACAGGCACTGGTGTGAAAGTGCATTCCCACAACCAATTCCACCACAGTCACAGTGACATACCAGTAAGCCAATTGAACACTAGAGTATAACAACTGTGTGAACAAATATATCTTGTTTGCCACTCGCACACTGCTCTTACATATTCTGCCCCAAGTCACAGTGTAGTAGGAATCCTGAAGTGGTATGGGACATGTCTCAGTCTGCTCCTAAAAACATATAGACCAGATAGACTACCAGAAACAGGAGCAGCATGCACAGTCAAATAGAAAAGGACCCATGACACTCACATCTACATCCCTCCCTACATAGCCCAGCTAACATTTACACACTACACTGCTACACAATCCAGACAGTCTGTTAAAAATGGCCAGACATACACAGACCTCTCAACTGTACAGATTCCTACAGAATGTCCAGACTTTGGCCTCATATATATGACCTCTTCCTCATAACATGTCTGGGATTCTGCTACATCTCTGGGATGATATCAGGAATGAAGGCACTAAATAATGATATACCATAATCTAAAAACCTCTTAGTGCATGACATCTGGAAAAAGCCTGACATAATTGGGGGACAGAGGTGCAAAAACAGGGGCATATCTGAAATATTACTGTTATAAACAGTGAAAGTTGCTGGTGTTACAGGGTTTGTTCTAACATATCTTATCTGAGGGATATGATGTCAGAAACACAAATGGATGTTCACATTTACTGACTGCAATCCCCACAGTATCCTACTGATTTGCCAAGGACAAAAAATGTATGAGGAATGGGCCAAACATAATAGTCAAACCTCTGGCCATTCTGCAGATAGCCCTACAGTTGAGAGTTATGTCATCCACATAACACTGTCAGACTTAAAATCATTGCAGAAAATGCATGACAAAATCTGTTAATCTAGCATTATTTCAACTGTATAACAGCAATATTACATTCTGTCCCTAAGTCTGGAACCTTCTTCCACATTTTGTTCAGCTGGCTCCATAAGTCTTGTTGCAAGAGGAATTTCCACCTACACTCTATGATGCTGTAGTTCACACACCTCCGTGATGTCTCCTCACAGGCAAGGAAAAGGGGCAATGCCCACATGAAGTACTCAGTTATAGGATTGCATTGCCATGCCTTTGGCTATTGGAATAACAACACAGCTGTTCTGCATGCAATTAGCAAGTGAGGGACACAGTTGGTGCATAGGCCATCACCTACTCATGGCCATTACCTGCAAAAGGCAAACTGCTACCTGTGCAAACCAGGTCTATCCCTCTACATGTGTAGACAGAGAGAGAGAGAGAGAGAGATGAAATACAAAAATACTTGGAAAAAAAGGTATGTCAAACAAGTAAGCATGTAATGGAATGCAGTAGGGTGTATGCAATAATGGGAAATAGGAAATTGAACAAATATGTCTCAACAAGACTTGCTGTACTGATATATTGCTGAACAGAACCTATGGCCATAACATCTGGCTCTGTCTGTAGTGACATGCATCACAGCTCAGGCCCCTGAGTCACCCCAGGAAAGGACTGCTCACATATGACCACTACTGGAGTGTCTGTTGAACAATACTAAGTGTGACACTTCTAGGCCAGCTACTGGGATGTCATACATATCCATATGTTACTTGTGAATACAACTATGATACACATGTTTGTCTTATAAATCTAAGAGATCTAAACAGGGTATGTGCATAGTAAACTACAGTCACAGAAGTGTGTGTTGAACTGCATGTGATATACTGAGCTCATACCATTTAACTGTCCAGTGTTATGCACACTGATGACATGTGTGTCTCATATTTGTAGTCATTTCCTCACAGAGTTGTATGTCTGGCAAATTATTTGCAAATCTGTGAAGACTGACATCAGAACATAATAACATACATATGAATGTCAAACATCCTCCAGGGTATTTCTGTGAATGCAAAGCCTACTCTACTATCAACTGGCTTAAGTGTGTTACAGCAATATTAATAAGGTGCCACTAATTTTGGGACATTTCCCCCCATTTATGTGAGCCATCATCCAGATGTCCTGCTCTAACAGTTTGAGACGTATGACTGAGCAGCAAGTGTGTAAATACAGTGTGCCATACTGACACAGAACAGAAATGTATATCAGGTATTACCTGTGCATATGTATGTATGAGTAGGTGTAGCTGGAAGCCTCAAAACAGCAGACATGAGATGCAAAACATCAGGTGAATAAGCTGTACATGTTGTACCTGTATGTAATCATAGTTTCAGTGCATCCAACAGACATAAATGTCTACAGCTACTGGTTGTTGCATTGCCCTGACACAGAAATGGGTAATGAAATAAGCATGATTATCAGGTTGAAATTGAAGAAGTGTACAACTGTGTTATGACTTTGTGTCCATGCCTACTACAAACAGCTATATGAGCACCTACATAGCTGTATGGACTGAGCAATACCTGACTCATAAAACCCACCTCCACCAAGGTAGAGTGATCCCCTTTGGTGGACAGCAGCAATACACAAACCACATGATAGGTCATTATATTGGCTGTACAGGGCCATGTAGGAGCAGGCACCAACTTGGAAGAAAGTCCACCTGTGTCTGAACAAGCATATAAGATCACAGGTGAATCACTGTAAGTCTAACTATGAGTACAAATTGGACACATCCACCAAGGCTAATTACAAGGCCATCTTCACATATGTCTTCAATCTCAGAGGCAACAACTCAACCCAACCTGTACTGGTGGGCAATCACACCACATGCACACATGCCATAGCTATAGCCAACTTGCTGCAGACAGGGTAAGTGAAAACATCACCCTCCTGTCCTCCCATCAGTATAGGTGGATATGCACAGCAGCTGCACCCCTCCCTTCATCATCAGTGAGCAGGTCCATAATGTCTACTCAAAGGCAACAAAATTTAGTCTCCATGGGACCTGATAATATCCCTGTCTGCATCCTACATGAACTCAGGCATGTGCTCCCAATTCCATTGCACACTGTAGTCAAACAAAGCCTGAGCACCATCGACATAGCATCTGCATGGAACAAGGCCACTGTCATCCCTCTACACAAAAGTGAATGATGAATGGAGGAGTATGCAATTTACTGGCCCTCATTGGGTGGAACATGACACATCAGGACCAGGAGTGCAATGCAAGCTCACACTGTGCTGATAGATGACAAGGGTATGATGTGGTCATAAGTAATGGCTAGTGGTAATCAATGTTGATGTGCAGGTTCTGTAAATAATGTTGACCAATGTATGAGGTCCTGTGATGTGTTTCCCTGTTTATGTCTTCCAGGTGAAATGCAGTGTACCAGACAGCCACCATACATGGGAGATGAGATATCAGCAGTCATTGGCACCATAGTCCAGCACCACGGGGTGATGTCTGGCTGTAGCCAACAGCATCTGTGGAAGTGGACCACCCTGTGGGATGGCCTTGTCCACAGGGTAAATTATGTGGGTCAGCACGCACAAACATATGAACAGGTCAGGTATCGTGCGACTGACCTCATCCGCCATGCCCGGTGAAGGGCTGCTGCCAAGGCCAGGGACCTCACTGCCACAGACAGGGGGGGTCCTACTATGCAGGCCCCACTTACATCTATGGAGGAGCTCCTTGCCAACCTTGGGGCACCTACCACACAACAACAGCAAAGTCAAGACACCCACATTGCGGAGATGGGTGCAACCCAGACAACAGGCAAGAAGCATGTAGGTAAGGTCCAAGTGGACATCAATATACTACTGTAGCAGCCATACTGTCATCCACAGAGCATCTAGATGCATATGTCAGGTCAAAACACAGTTGAGGGTGGGGTTTTGTAATGCACAGAAGTCCACATCTTTGGTGAAGGACAGCAAATTGTGTAGTACTGGAGCTTGTACTGTACATGTGCAGAAAAGCAGCATTCATCTTGTACGAATGTCACATGTGAGTCTGCTGACAATACCACTCTCCAACAACTACATAGGTCCCTCTGCTCTGGATGTGGGACAGCAGCCTGAAGATAGTGAGTATGGAATTGTCCCATTGTGGCTAACCAATACCCATGGTATGTTAAGGGCATGCATTTTACCATGCACACAACTGTTACTCTTAGCCATATGGTGATATGTGCATGTTCACTTGTGGTGGGGTTAACTGCATTGCATCACAGTCATCATCACAGGGGCCTATGTTCAGCAGATGTAACATATCTGTAGCATACCTCCCAACCTGTCAGTTCAAGAAATCTAGACAAAGACTAACAAAATGAGAGGGCAAAGGCCAAAAACTAGACATATTTTAAATATTACTCTTATACAGTGGATAGAAAACATGTACACGCCCTTGTTAAAGTGGCATGTTTTTGTGATATTCAAAAATGAGACCACAATAGATCATTTCAAAACTCTTCCCACCTTTAATGTGACCTATAACCTGTACAAGTCAATTGAAAAACAAATAAATCTGTTAGGGAAACAAATATGAAAAATAAAAAACGTACAATAAGCTGGATGCATAAGTGTGCACAGCCTTAAACAAATACTTTGTTGAAGCACTTTTTGATCTAATTACAGCATTCAGTCTTCTTGGGTACACCCCTGCCATCAATTAAAGAGACTCTGTTTAACACCAAATAACAGTCAGCTGTCCTAGTAAGATTTCCCTGACATTTACTCAGTTGCCTGCTACAGCAAAAGCCATGGTTCGCAGAGTGCTTACAAAGCATCAAAGGGATCTCATTGTTGAAAGATATCAGCCAGCAGAATAGCACAAAAACATTTCCACAGCATTGCATATACCATGGAACACAGTGAAGACAGTCATCAAAAAGGGGAGAAAATATAGGGCAACAGTGATGTTGCAAAAAACTGGACACCCCTCTAAATCTGATGAAAAGACAAGACAAAAAGGGGCAGGAAGGCTGCCAGGGGACCTAAAGCAATACTACAGGAGCTGCAGGAATCTCTGGCAAGTACTGGTTGTGTAACTTGTGTACTACATGTGACAACAATCTCCCATATTCTCCATATATCAGACCTATGGTGTAGGGTTGGAAGATGGAAGCCTTTCCTCACACAGAACAACATCCAGGCCTGACTAAAATGTGAAAACAATGCATCAAGTCCCACAAAAGCATGTGGGAAAATGTGTTATGGTCTAATGAGACCAAAGTTGAACCTTTTGGCCACAATTCTAAAAGGTATGTTTGGCGCAAAAACAACACTTCACATCACCAAAAGAACACCATCCCCACAGTGAAGCATGGTAGTGTCAGTGTCCTGCTTTGGGTTTGCTGTTCATAAGCTGGAGCTGGGGCTTTAATCAAGGTGGAGGGAATTATGAACAGTTCCAAATACCAGTCATTTTTTGCCCAAAACTTTCAGGCATCTGCTAGAAAGCTGAAGATGAAAACGACTTTCACCTGTCAACACGACAATGACCACAAGCATATATCCAAATCAACAAATGAATGGATTCACCAGAAGACAAACAAAGTTTTGGAATGGGCCAGCCAGAGCCCAGAGCTCAATCAATAGAAAATGTGTGGGGTGACCTAAAGAGGGCTGTGAACAAGAGATGCCCTCACAATCTGACAGAGTTGGAAGGTTTTAGCAAGGAAGAGTGGGCAAATATTGCCAAGTCAGGATGTGCCATACTGATAGACTCCTTCCCAAGAAAATGAATGCTGTAATTAAATCAAAAGGTGCTTCAACAAAATATTAGTTTAAGTGTGTGCACACTGAGGCAACCAGCCTATTGTATGTATTTCATTTTCTGTATTTTACCAATAACAGATTTGTTTGTTTGTTTTTCAATTGGATTGCACAGGTTATAGGTCACATTAAAGGTGAGAAAGGTTTTGAAATTATTTATTGTGGTCTCATTTTATATATCACAAAAACCTGGCATGTTAACAGGGGTTTGTACATTTATTATATCCACTGTAATCTTAGAAAGTTGTTAGAGTAACCGGATTTGTTTTAACATACATTTACTGCAGGCTTTGAAGTCTGAATCTCAAATGTATGTCATCAATTATTGACGTCAATCCTCAGATTATCCTGATATTGTGTCAGACAAACACAGGATTTATGAGGAACAGACCAAAATTATGAGCCAGACATCTAGACATTCTGCAAAAGTCTGTACAGTTTAGAGGTATATTCTGTATGAGTTGTCACTATGCTATACAGGTGAAAAGCAATAATGAGTACATGGGTGCAGTGTATTCTAAGTGAAGGCCCATCACCTACTAACACTACTAATGTATCCCAGAGGTGTATATTAGTAGTAACATTAAGTGGAAATGGCTACACTGCATGATGTTGAGGGCCTGTCCAGAGTGTGTATGTTGTGGCCACTCTGTGTGTCATGCATGTCACCATTTGGATATTGTGAGGTCTGTGTAATGCCTTTGTGCCACCTTACCTGTTTGTGTTTCTGTCTTTTTAATTTCTCCAAGTCTATTGGGTTTCTAATACCATGACAGGAATGGACCCCATTCCTAAGTCAAAGTACGATTAAAGTCCATTAAATTAGTATTGTTTCACTCTTTGATGTTAGCCAAATGTACCTGTGTGTGTGCCTGTGTGTGCACGCATGTGTGTGTGTGTGTGTGTGTGTGTGTGTGTGTGTGTGTGTGTGTGTGCGTGTGTGCGTGTGTGTATGTGTGTGTATGTGTGTGTTTGTGTGAGTGTGTGTGTGTGTGTGTGTGTGTGTGTGTGTGTGTGTGTGTGTGTGTGTGTGTGTGTGTTTGTGTGTGTGCGTGTGTGTATGTACTAGCAAACTACATAATTAATTTACATATGTTGTCTTCCCCTCACAGGTGGACATGGGGGTCGTGGTCCCACCCATTCAGAACCTGATGTCAGTGTCTCTGTGGAATCTATGATGGTAGTCATAGTGAGGCACAGGTGGGGTTGTCATGGGCTGAATCTGTGCCATTGTTTGGTATCCCACTGTCGTACACAATGTCCCTGGACACAGTCACAATGCCCACACATACCCCGCCCCGAGCGGCCACAGATAATGAACAGTTGGTGGGTGGTGGAATGGAACAGGCTAGTGTGGTGACTATTGCAAGTGTGAGTATAGACATTAGCCATAGTCAGAGTGCAGGCAAGGTCCCACAAAGGTGGATGGACAGAGGTGCTCAAGCAGGACTGTTGCCAGTCAAGCCCTGTCACAGGTGCCACAGCAGGTGTCACCAGATGCATGTTCTGGGGCATCATGGACGCACAGCCATGTACTGAACGCAACACCAGACAAATAGTCAGGGTCTTGGATGCAGCTCTTACTGGCATCCAAGATGACCTATATGACCTTGTTGAGGCCACGTGTCACTATACTGAGGTCAGGAATAGACAGTTGGGTGAGACCTTGGCAATCCTCAACCAAGACATGTCTGTGCTGGAGTGTGTGTTGGGAGATGGGCATTAGCCTCGTGGATATAAGTCAGCACCAACATCAACTGAGAGTCTATGGGGCCATGCACCTTCACACTCCTGTAGTGGCAGTACCACCAGCACTAGAGAAGGAGGGTGCTGCCCATACCACATCAGAGCAGGCCATGGGCATGTGGTCCTGGCCAGTCCCATCAGGGACACGGATCCAGCAGACAGCATTCACCATCGTGGAGTAGTACTGCAACTGGCCTTGGGCCTAGTGGTTCCAGTGATACCCCTGGCAGGACTAGTTTCTGTGTCTGTGGCCAGAGATGGTGAACTGTGCACCCTGCCATGTGTGGTCAACAGCTGTCCAACATACCTCTGTGTAGGGCAGCCACGTGGCATGACTGTATGCATACAAACACAAACACATCTGTAATACACGCAGGTCACCTCTAGACACACACAGCACCTCTGCACAGCCCATTTCTAGAACACCCCTCCAGACACACACACACACACACACACACACACACACACACACACACACAAATGATGTCAACCATATAGCCCAGTCTAGGCCTCTGGCAAACCCACAACACACCCTGTGCATATGATGATACCTATGCCACATCCTTCTCATCCATACCACTGATGCCGAAACATGTTAATATGAGTCTGATTTACAGGGTGAATATAGAACAGTGTAGCTATTTAATGCTGTGTAAGGTGCTGTCTGCTTTAATTTGTTATGGGTACACATCAAAGTGTATATACCTTATTAGCCGTGATGCATTATTGGTGTTAGTACCGCTGACTGAATGTTGTCTGACATGCTGTATTTTGTTTGTGTTCTAGGTGTCTGTGTGTCTGCAGGCTGAGGCCCTGCAGACATTAACAGAGTGGAAACACGTTAACCATTTCATAGCCAAGGTACAGCTGTATATGTACATGTTTACCAGGTGTGTTTACATGCAATAGTATGTGATGGGCAATTGTGGCAGACAGCATGACCTTGAATACATACCATTGACACAGCCACCTAGCCTTCATACATGTCACCTGGGTGTTCTGTAGGACCTCAGGCTCACACATACAAAGGAGATTACTTGAGTACTGGCACTAGGTCCCTCACAAGCTTAGCCATTACTTTAACTGCAACAGATTCAGCTATCAGCACCTGTTGCCTCTGCCATGTCTGTCCCATCCACTCAATTGTCATGCAGTTGATGAGAGTATGCCTGGTACTGTGTACGACAGGTTTGGGGTATGTATTCCTGACACAGGTCAGCCTGTGTTAGTCTAACCTGACAATCACCAGCATGTGTGTCTGCTGTCTGATATGCATGCCTGGCCTCTCATGCTGATAGTTCACACAGAGTCATAGTACTGTACATGGGGCAGCTGATGAAGGGCTAAGGACAACACCTACAAGCACAGTCTTACGAACAATAGCACTAGATACATAACACAAATAGTGCAACAGTACTGTAGTGTGGCAGTCTCTGCCACTACTATTGAAGTGCGTGACAATTGCAGGGGCTGTTAGGATTGCCAATGGTGTGTTCAGAGGCCCTTAACATATTAGAGCCATCTGCCCCACATGTGCGCGCACACACACACAAACACAGCTGCATGGCATCATGCATTGAAATACATGTGCACATGGAGGTAATACTTACAGTAGATTACCTATCCATCTATTAATGTACAATACACAGTGATATGACTGTTGCATGCACCACAGTGGCTTGGTGTTAGAAACTGTGTAACCATGCTTGTACAGTAGATGACATCTGTATGGGCTGACACTCTGTTGTCAAAGGGGGAGTTCACAGGGTGGAAGAGGCACACAAAATGGTATATTCATCACATACACACACTAAAGACAGCCACAGGAGCTGTGCATACAGTAACACATACACAGTTGCCAATAGACATATTAGAAACCCTACATATCCACTTGTATGTACTATAGTGCTACGTAAACATGACATGCTACACATACATTATATGCCTGGGACATAACACTCAATCTCTTACAACTGGTAATCTTGTGACTGTCTTCATGGATGGTGGGACAACCCACCAGAAATAATGATTGGTCTCATCTACTGCTCCTACAAACCTGCACAAGTGATAGACTGACAGACTTTGTATCAGCATGATGTGATAATCATGTACAATGTGTGATACTGGCATGTGTGTCACTACAGTAACTGTGACATATCTGGCAATTATATCACAGAAATGCTCATTGTTAAGGGAAAAGACCACATATGGGTTTCAAGCATGTATATATTCCATGTACATCTGTACAGATGACTGGTATGGGCTGTATAGTGTTACATGGAGCATGTAAGGCAGATGCCATTAACAGGCTCTTTAAAGTAATGTCATGGGTAGAGGGGCCTTAACAGGACTTAAAATAATATAACCTACACACACAACAGCCACAGGGGATATGCTTCACATACACTACTAGAGTTGTCAGTATTGTGATTAGAACCTCTACCTATTTAATTATTTCCTCTATAGTATTACACTGTTATTGCACATGCCACAGAGCTTAGAGGTCTGACAACTGTATACAGGTACATCTAAGGAGAATGACATCAGCAGGCTTTGTAAAGTAGAGGAATGGGACAGGTACTGGGTGATACACACCTCAAAATGGTATAACCCACACCGCCAGAGGAAATGATACTCACCCATACACACACACACACACACACACACACACACACACACACACACACACACACACACACGCACACACACACACACACACACACACACACACACCCATATGGATGATGTGATTCTCATACACACATACAAAACAGTATTACAATTGCCAATATTGTTTAGAACCCCTACCTATTTAGTTATGTGTACTAAAGTGTTACACAGTTATCACATGTGCGATGGAGCTTACATCATTTAACAGTGTCGCAAGGTATGTCTAAGGTGAGTTACATCAGGAGCCCTTGTAAAGTATGGCAATGGGAAATGTATTGAGTGGGAGGGGCATCAAAATACATTACCCTACAAAGATAAACACTTACAAACACCTTCACACATGCACAATTTTGCCACAACTCAGTGTAGAACCCCTCCCTATCAAGTTATATGTATTATATTGTTACTTAGCTATTACACAAGCCATGGAGCTTATAGGGCTGACTGCTGTCCAAAGGTACTTATAAGGGCAATGACATCACCAGAACTGCTAAAGTAGGGCAATGGGAAGTGTTGTGGGTGGAAAAGTCCTCATGGAATAGTCCTTAAAATACTTTGTCCTACAAACATGCACACTTACAAACTCTTGTACATACACTTATACATATACACACACACATTTGTCAGACCTGAGAATCGAACCCCTGCCTATCTAGTTATTTGTACCATACTGTTGTGTAGTTATGGCACACACCACAGAGCTTATATAGTTGAGGGTTGTCCAAAGGTACTTCTGATGGGAATGACATCAGTATCACTGCTAATGTAGGGCACTAGAAAGTGTAGTGGTTGGGAATGGCCAAAAACGGTTTCATCTACAAAGAAACACACAAACACTTACATTTGCATCAAGTCCCACAAAGGCATGTGGGAAAATGTGTTATGGTCTAATGAGACCAAAGTTGAACCTTTTGGCCACAATTCTAAAAGGTATGCTTGGCGCAAGAACAACACTTCACATCACCAAAAGAACACCATCCCCACAGTGAAGCATGGTAGTGTCAGTGTCCTGCTTTAGGTTTGCTGTTCATAAGCTGGAAGTGGGGCTTTAATCAAGGTGGAGGAAATTATGAACAGTTCCAAATACCAGTCACTTTTTGCCCAAAAACTTCAGGAATCTGCTGGAAAGCTGAAGATAAAGCGGACTTTCACCTGTCAACATGACAATGACCCCAAGCATATATCCAAATCAACAAATGAATGGCTTCACCAGAAGACAATCAAAGTTTTGGAATGGGCCAGCCAGAGCCCAGACCTCAATCCAATAGAAAATTTGTGGGGTGACCTAAAGAGGGCTGTGAACAAGAGATGCCCTCACAATCTGACAGAGTTGGAGGGCTTTAGCAAGGAAGAGTGGGCAAACATTGCCAAGTCAGGATGTGCCATACTGATAGACTCCTTCCCAAGAAAAATGAATGCTGCAATTAAATCAAAAGGTGCTTCAACAAAATATTAGTTTAAGTGTGTGCACACTGAGGCAGCCAACCTATTGTATGTATTTCATTTTCTGTATTTTACCAATAACACATTTGTTTGTTTGTTTTTCAATTGGATTGCACAGGTTATAGGTCACATTAAAGGTGAGAAAAGTTTTGAAATTATTTATTGTGGTCTCATTTTATATATCACAAACACCTGGCATGTTAACAGGGGTGTGTACACTTATTATATCCACTGTAAGCTGAGAAAGTTGTTAGAGTAACCAGCTTTGTTTTAACATACATTTACTGCGAGCTTTGATGTCTGAATCTGAAATGTATGTCATGAATTATTGACGTCAATCCTCAGATTATCCTGGTATTGTGTCAAACAAACACAGGATTTATGAGGAACAGACCAAAAATATAATACAGACATCTAGACATTCTGCAAAAGTCTGTACAGTTTAGAGGTATATTCAGTGTATTCTAGGTGAAAGACCATCACCTACTAACACTACTAACACATCCCAGAGGTGTATATTAGTAGCAACATTAATTGAAATGGCTACACTGCATGATGTGAGGGCCTGTCCAGAGTGTGTATGTTGTGGTCACTCTGTGTGTCATGCATGTCATCATTTGGATATTGTGAGGTCTGTGTAATGCCTTTGTGCCACCTCACCTGTTTGTGTTTCTGTCCTTTTAATTTCTCCAAGTCTATCGGGTTTCTAATACCATGACAGGAATGGACCCCATTCCTAAATCAAAGTACAATTAAAGTCCATGAAATTAGTATTGTTTCACTCTTTGATGTTAGCCAAATGTACCTGTGTGTGTGCCTGTGTGTGCATGCGTGTGTGTGTGTGTGTGTGTGTGTGTGTGTGTGTGTGTGTGTGTGTGTGTGTGTGTGTATGTGCACGTGTATGTGCTAGCAAACCTCATAGTTAATTTACATATGTTGTCTTCCCCTCACAGGTGGACATGGGGGTCATGGTCCCACCCTTTCAGAACCTGATGTAAGTGTCTCTGTTGAATCTGACTATGATGGTAGTCATAGTGAGGCACAGGTGGGGTTGTCATGGGCTGAATCTGTGCCATTGGTTGGTATCCCACTGTCGTCCACAATGTCCCTGCACACAGTCACAATGCCCACACATACCCCGTCCCCAGCGGCCACAGATAATGGACAGTTGGTGGGTGGTGGAATGGAACAGGCTAGTGTGGTGACTATTGCAAGTGTGAGTATAGACATTAGCCATAGTCAGAGTGCAGGCGAGGTCCCACACAGGTGGATGGACAGGAATGCTCAAGGAGGACTGCTGTCAGTCAAGCCCCTGTCACAGGTGCCACAGCAGGTGTCACCAGATGCATGTTCTGGGACATGATGGACGCACAGCCATGTACTGAACGCAACACCAGACAAATAGTCAGGGTCTTGGATGCCACTCTTCCTAGCATCCAAGATGACCTATATGACCTTGTTGAGGCCACACATCACTATACTGAGGTCAGGAATAGACAGTTGGGTGAGACCTTGGCAATCCTCAACCAAGACATGTCTGTGCTGGAGTGTGTGTTGGGAGATGGGCATCAGTCGCATGGATATAGGTCAGCACCAACATCAACTGAGAGTCTATGGGCCGTGCACCTTCACACTCCTGTAGTGGCAGTACCACCAGCACTAGAGAAATGGGTGCTGCCCATACCACATCAGAGCAGGCCATGGGCATGTGGTCCTGGCCAGTCCCATCAGGGACACAGATCCAGCAGACAGCAGTCACCATCATGGAGTAGTACTGCAACTGGCCTTGGACCTAGTGGTTCAAGTGATACCCCTGGCAAGACTCGTTTCTGTGTCTGTGGCCAGAGATGGTGAACTGTGCATCCTGCCATGTGTGGTCAACAGCTGTCCAACATACCCCTGTGTAGGGCAGCCACATGGCATGACTGTATGCATACAAACACAGACACATCTGTATTACATGCAGGTCACCTCCAGACACACACAGCACCTCTGCACAGCCCATTTCTAGAACACCCCTCGAAACACACACACACACACACACACACACACACACACACACACACACACACACACACACACACACACACAAACACACACACACACACACACACACACACACACACACACACACACACACACACACACACACACAAATGATGTCAACCATATAGCCCAGCCTAGGCCTCTGGCAAACCCACAACATACCTATGCCACATCCTTGTCATCCATACCACTGATGCCAGAACATGTTAATATGAGTCTGATTCACAGGGTGAATATAGTACAGTGTAACTATTTAATGTTGTGTAAGGTGCTGTCTGCTTGCATTTGTTATGGGTACACATCAAAGTGTATATACCTTATTTGCCATGATGCATTATTGGTGTTAGTACAGCTGACTGAATGTAGTCTGACATGCTGTATTTTGTTTGTGTTCTAGGTGTCTGTGTGTCTGCAAGCTGAGGCCCTGCAGACAATAACAGAGTGGAAACACATTAACCATTTCATAGCCAAGGTACAGCTGTATATGTACATGTTTACCAGGTGTGTTTACATGCAATAGTGTGTGATGGGCAATTGTGGCAGACAGCATGACCTTGAATACATACCATTGACACAGCCACCTAGCCTTCATACATGTCACCTGGGTGTTCTGTAGGACCTCAGGCTCTCACATACAAAGGAGATTACTTGAGTACTGGCACTAGGTCCCTCACAAACTTAGCCATTACTTTAACTGCAACAGATTCAGCTATCAGCACCTGTTGCCTCTGCCATTTCTGTCCCATCCACTCAATTGTCATGCAGTTGATGAGGGTTTGCCTGGTACTGTGTACGACAGGTTTGGGGTATGTATTCCTGACACAGGTCAGCCTGTGTTAGTCTAACCTGACAATCACCAGCATGTGTGTCTGCTATCTCATATGCATGTCTGGCCTCATGCTGATAGTGCACACAGAGTCATAGTACTGTACATGGGGCAGCTGATGAAGGGCTAAGCACAACACCTACAAGCACAGTCTTATGAATGATAGTGCTAGATACATAACACAAATAGCACAACAGTACTGTAGTGTGGCAGTGTCTGCCACTACTATTGAAGTGCGTGACAATTGCAGGGACTGTTAGGATTGCCAATGGTGGGTTCAAAGGCCCTTAACATATTAGAGCCATCTGCCCCACACGTGCGTGCACACGCACACAAACACACCTGCATGGCAACATGCATTGAAACACACGTGCACATGGAGGTAATACTTAGAGTAGATTACCTATCCATCTATTAATGTACAATACACAGTGATATGACCGTTGCATGCACCACAGTGGCATGGTGTTAGAAATTGTGTAACTGTGCTTGTACAGTAGATGACATCTGTATGGGCTGACACTCGGTTGCCAATGGGGGAGTTCACAGGGTGGAAGAGGCACACAAAATAGTATAGTCATCACATACGCACACTAAAGACAGCCACAGGAGCTGTGCATACAGAAACACATACACAGTTGCCAATAGACATATTAGTAACCCTACATATCCACTTGTATGTACTATAGTGCTGCGTACACATGACATGCTACACATAGATTATATGCCTGGGACATAACACTCAATCTCTAACAACAGGTAATCTTGTGACTGTCTTCATGGATGGTGGGACAACCCACCAGAAATAATGAGTGGTGTCATCTACTGCTCCTACAAACCTGCACAAGTGACAGAGTGACAGACTTTGCATCAGCATGATGTGATAGTCATGCACAATGTCTGATGCTGGCATGTGTGTCACTACAGTGACTGTGACATAGCTGGCAATTATATCACAGAAATGCTCATTGTTAGGGGACATAGACCACATATGGGTTTCAAGCATGTATATATTCCATGTACATCTGTACAGATGACTGGTATGGGCTGTATAGTGTTACATGGTGCATGTAAGGCAGATGCCATTAACAGGCTCTTTAAAGTAATGTCATGGGTAGAGGGGCCTTAACAGGCCTTAAAATAATATAACCTACAAACACAACAGCCACAGGGATATGCTTCACATACACTACTAGATTTGTCAGTATTGAGATTAGAACCCCTACCTATTTAATTATTTCCTCTATAGTATTACACTGTTATTGCACATGCCACAGAGCTTAGAGGGCTGACAACTGTATACAGGTACATCTAAGGTGAATGACATCAGCAGGCTTTGTAAAGTAGAAGAATGGGACAGGTACTGGGTGGTACACACCTCAAAATGGTATAACCCACACCCCAGAGGATATGATACTCACCCACACACACACACACACACACACACACACACACACACACACACACACACACACACACACACACACACACGCCCATATGGATGATGTGATTCTCATGCACACATACAAAACAGTATTACAGTTGCCAGTATTGCGTTTAGAACCCCTACCTATTTAGTTATGTGTACTAAAGTGTTACACAGTTATCACATGTGCGATGGAGCTTACAGCATTTAACAGTGTCACAAGGTATGTCTAAGGTGAGTTACATCAGGAGCCCTTGTAAAGTATGGCAATGGGAAATGTACTGAGTGGGAGGGGCATCAACCCTACAAACATAAACACTTACAAACCCCTTCACACTTACACACATTTGCCACAACTGAGTGTAGAACCCCTGCCTATCTAGTTATATGTATTATATTGTTACTTAATTATTACACAAGCCATGGAGCTTATAGGGCTGACTGCTCTCCAAAGGTACTTATAAGGGCAATGACATCACCAGAACTGCTAAAGTAGGGCACTGGGAAGTGTTGTGGGTGGAAAAGTCCTCATGGAAAAGTCCTTAAAATACTTTGCCCTACAAACATGCACACTTACAAACTATTGTACATACACTTATACACATACACACACATTTGTCAGACCTGAGAATAGAACTCCTGCCTATCTAGTTATTTGTACTATACTGTTGTGTAGTTACTACACACACCACAGAGCTTATATGGCTGAGGGCTGTCCAAAGGTACTTCTGAGGGGAATGACATCAGTATCACTGCTAATGTAGGGCACTAGGAAGTGTAGTGGTTGGGAATGGCTAAAAACTGTTTCATCTGCAAAGAAACACACAAACACTTACATTTGCCGGGACTGGGATTTGTACCCCTACCTATCTAGATATTTGTACTACAGTGTTATACAGTTATTTCACATTCTACATAGCTTATAACGCTGACAAGTGCCCAAAGTTGCTTCTAAGGTGAATTACATCATCAGGACTGCTAAAGTAGGGCACTGGGATGTGTTATGGGTAGAAACATCCTCAAAATACTTCAGCCTACAAACATACATACTTGTACACACACACACACACACACACACACACACACACACACACACACACACACACACACACACACACACACACACACACAGACACACACACACACACACACACACACACACACACACACACACACACACACACACACACACACACACATTTGCCAGAACTTGGAATAGAACCCCTGCCTATCTAGTTATTTGTACTATAATGTTATACAGTTATTGCATGAGCTACAGAGCTTATAGGTTGGACAAGTGCACAAAGGTACTTCTAAGGTGAATGACATAAGCAGGTCTGCTAAAGTTGGGCACTGGGAAGTGTTGTGGGTGGGGAATTTCTCAAAATACTTCAGCCTGCAAACATACACACTTATACACACACATTTTCCAAAACTGGGAATAGAATCCCTGCCTATCTAGTTATTTGTACTATAGAGTTACACAGTTATCTCACACACTACAGAGCTTATAGGGCTGACAACTGCACAAAGGTACTTCAAAGGTGACTGACATCACCAGGACTGCTAAAGTAGGGCACTGGGAAGTGTTGTGGGTGGGGAAGTCTTCAAAATACTTCAGCCTAGAAACATGCACACTTACACACACATGTACACACACATTTGCCAAAACTGAGAATATAATTCCTGACTAGTTATTTATACTACACTGTTACATAGTTATTGCATGCACCATGCAGCTTATAGGGCTGGGGTTGTACAAATGTACTTCTAAGGGGAATGACATCAGCAGGACTGCTTAAGTAAAGCACTGGGAAGTGTTGTGGGTGGGAAAGTCCTCAAAATACTTCAACCTATAAACATACACACTTAGACACACACCCACAAACACATTTGCCAATAATGTGAATGGAACCTCTGCCTGTCTAGTTATTTGGACTATACTATTACATAGTTATTGCACATGCCATGGAGCTTATAGGGCTGGGGCTGTGAAAAGATACTTCTAATGGGAATGACATCAGCAGGACTGCTAATGTGAGGCACTGGGAAGTGTAATGTGTGGAAATGGCCTAAAACTGTTTCACCTACAAACAAACAAACATGCACACACTCATACTTATATTTGCCAGGATTGAGATTAGAACCACTATCTATGTAGTTACTTGTATTATACTATTACACAGCTATCACATACACTACAGAGCTTATAGGGCTGACAGATGTCCAATGGTACTTCTAATGTGAATGAAAGCAGCAGATCTTGTGAAGTACGGCATTGGGAAGTGTAGTCAGTCAAATAGCCTCCTGATACTTAAACCTACACACACACACACACACACACACACACACACACACACACACACACACACACACACGCACACACACATGCACAGATGCACACACACACACACACACAGACACACACACACACACACACACACACACACACACACACACACACACACACACACATACACACAAAGGCAATTGATCTGATATCATAACCCCCACCTCAGTACTATTACACAATGGAGCTTGCCTTCATGCTGGCATGTGTGACTGGTTACGACTGGTATGCCACTGTCTGCAGCAGGACATCACTCTATGCCATTCAGGATATCCGAGTATATGTCTCACTCCCTGTGTTTCCCCCTGTGTGTGTATGCTTGACATATTGTTATCTGTTGCCCATATACATGTCTGTGTATCACCTGCAACAGATGCAGATATATCACATATGGGCCACCTACAGCTAGCTGAGGGTAATCCTGTCTGATGGGTGTGTGTGCAGACAGTTAAGGTGTACATAGCTGTCTGTATGCAAAGACATATATGCACAATACAGTTATATAGTCCAATCTGGGTTCCAATATGGCCTGTGATTATCCAAGTGTAGGAGCATGCCTAGTATGACCTTCTATAAAGAGAGTGGGACTCTATTCCAGAGATAGTTGTACTCCAGTCTGAGGTTTTGTGTGCTACAGCCATACCTCTCAAAAGTAAACAGAACTTTCCTAGAGGTACTGAGTTTGTTTTATCAGACATTTTCTGACACATCTGAAGTCTAACACTGCAATGTAATGTGTCATTACCTAGTGACAGACATTCTCAGATCATCACAGTGCTTTACCAGAGGAATACAAGATGTATGATGCACAGACCAGTATTATGAGCCTGACTATATACATTCTTGCCCAAAAAGGCCAGTTGAGAATTGTGGCTACAGCCGGTTGACTGATGAAGCTGTGTAAACAGTCCAGCAACTTGGTGCTATACTGGCTGGAGGTTTCCTGCTTGTGTGGCATTCTTCTTACTTGCAAAGTCATATCCTGGTGTGGCCATACCTCTCAACTGTACATTTTTTGGCATATTGTCCATGTGTTTGTCTAGACGTTTTGTCCAGTCAACATATACTTGTGTTTTTATGGCACATTAGTTGCATATAATTGAAGACTAATGTTACAAAATAATGACAGACACTAGTGTTTCAGACTTCAGACTTCATAACCTTCAGACAACTCCTTCTAATGCAAAACCCCTTATTCTACCAACTTTCTCAGTATGTAAGGGCAACATTTACAACACATGCCTATCACTGTGCCTTTGTCCCACTTTTATTTATGACCTTGTGCAGATATCTTGCTGTCAGAAGTTGGGAGGTATGGGTGTGGGTACAGAGGGCATTCTGCTGTGCAGAAATGTCCATTATATGTGTAGTGTATTATACATAGCACTGTGACTTCCAGGTATGTCAGTGGCAGAGCATACAGAGTAATGTGCTGATCCACTGACAAACAGTTGTGTATAGGCTGATAGGTTGCTATGACATTAGTAGGGTATTGGCACTAAATCCTTTATAACTCATGCAAATGAGAGTGTAGCCCATGTTACAACATGTCAGCACAAAGAGCTCCTGTCCAGCAGGGACACAGGTAGCATCACAGGACTGTATTTTGTGTTTCCCATGCACTTATATAGGGAACACATCACTAGGGGTATTGAGGCATTTGGCTTACTGTTGACAGGGAGTGCATTCCACAGATGGGGCAGTTTGAGGTACACATATCTGTCACACCAACAAGCCATACTGATATTACAGCTCAAGTTGATGCTGCACCTACAGTTTGATGGAGTGGAGCTTGAGTTCCAGATGTGCAACCGTCCCATCAAGGCAGGGTGTGGATTGCTTTGTTTGCCAGACAGGGGTCAACTTAGCAAAGTCTGTATGTAATGGGGTAGAGGGGCAGTGCTGTTAGCCTATCTGTGTAGGGTAGGTGTTTGGGGTAAGGCCTTAGTGTTTGTAAGACCCTGGTGTGTGAAGTCTACATGGTCTGTGGTGTGTAGGTTTGTGGAGTTATCATATGATTTTGACTCTGAGGGGTCCACTGTTTGGGTTTTGTTTGTTGTGGACATCCACTTACATGGGTGTGTGTTGTATATTTGCAGGTGATGTTTACTGACTCTTTACACTGCATGGCACCTGCATTACCAGATATTGACATCTGGAAAGTGTGTACAACTCCTACTGTAGGTGTAGCTGACATGCAGAATAGTTGGCACTGCAGTTCTTGGAACATGGACGTGTCAACCACAGTATTATACCTAGGCCACTACGACACAACAGCTGGGGGTAAGTGCTGGCCACACCCTGACAGTATTAACCACACATATACATAGCTCATTGACCCCTGCATATTGTGGATATGCAACAAGTTATCATGTTGATTGGGACTGCCCTGGCAATGTGTGCTCTCCTGCTATTTCCCCTACAAGCATACATCACTGCATTTCTATGGGAACATGGGTGTGTGGGGGCACACCTATCAACTGTACACAATTGCACAGTCTGTGCTGATATTTGCTTTTGCATTTTGATTCCATTTAGCATAGTATTGTGCCCTGTCTTGGAGACTAGTGGCATATCACTTAAGACCACAGGTCAGATTGTAATGGCATACATTTGTGTTGCAGACTTCTTACACTTCATAGCCTTACTGCAACTGCATGACCTGCTGTGCTATCACTGTGTTAGTCTAGTGGAGGTATTTCATCATTGTCACCATTTGTGAGGCTTTACCATACATTTAGTTATGGTTTTCTGCAACTGACTTGCTGAGTGAGGCTGATGGGTGAGTATGAGATCCCCACACTGACAGCCATGCCTGTGACCTATGACCCCCCATTACTTGGCCCTCCACATATACTGCAGTGGGATTTGTCACCTTGGATACTACTGCATAGTGTGGGAAAGCCAGTATTAGGCAAACATTTTCTTGTGTCCCACATAACTATCAGTTGTCTGCTGCTATCCCAGTAGGCCACCCCATTCCCTTGCATGCATGCAGTGATACCATAGATATGCTTCCAGAACATACTACTTCATTAATTTATTGTTAAGTAGCCTGACTTACCTTGTGCCTGCAGCAGTTGTGAGGACAATGCTTGAAAGCTGCCTATGTCAGATGCATGCAGTACACTGCCTATACATGGTAAGGTATAGGGCATCTTTATTATATTGTTGAAAGATGACAATATCGAATGGCATAAACATTGAAAATGCCGTACATCAAAATTGTTCTTGTGGGGGGGCTGCGTCCTCCCCCGCTAATTATCAATACCAACTCCAAGATCACACTACAGTGAGGAAAGAGGAAATTTTCTCATCCCCACTGTACCACGATCCCGCAACAACACTTTTGATGTACAGCATTTATGACATTATTGCCATTCGATATTTTCAACATGTGATAAGGTGAAGTAGACCCGGTACAGGTAGGGTGATGTGTGTGGCATCCATTTTACTGTGTGTGCGAGTCAGAGAGAGGTATCAGTCCCTGGGTCCCTACAATGTCAGTATGTGTGCTATGTGTTGCCTCATTGCCAAGGCCAGGGCATACTAGGCATGCCTCTGTCTGCTACAGGAGCTGGTTCAGGGGACTCCTCCTCCAAGTCCCTCTGTGCCTGTGGGGACCTTGGTAATCTTGGGGGGCTGTGTGGCCTTTCCCTGTGCTGTTCCTGCTGCAGCTGTTTCCACAGGATCATATTGTGTAGCATGGGTACATACTATAAACATGTGTGTGCATGTGGCTAGAGATTATTGCAGGGCTCCACCAGATATGCCAAAGCAGTGGAACCATGACTTGAGCATCCCAAACACACACACTCTATAATGATCCTAGTTTGTTCGTGTGCCTCATTATGGCATTCTTTAGTGGGTGTGTGTGCATTTCTGATGGGTGTCATCATCCACAGCTCCAGTGCTTAGCCAGCCAGCATCCCTCACCAGATGGCCAATTCCTGGCACAGCTGTGAGGAATGCCAGATGTGGGAGTCATGATAGCTTCCAGGGCTGCCAACGCACACATTAATGATAATGCCCTGGGCATTGCACATGACCTGACAGTTGATGGAGTGAAAGCCCTTGCGGTTTACATAGACCCTACCCTGTTCACTAGGTGGTGCTTTGATGTGGATGTGTGTGCAGTCTATAGCACCCAGTACTTCCAGGTAGTCTGCTACACGTTGGAAGAGGTGCATATTACTGGGCCCCTCCTCATGGGTGCTGTGGAAGTAAATGTGCTCACCAGCATGTGGTAGCATGGCATCCAGGAACTGGTGGATTTTCCTGGATGCAGATGCCTGTGAGACCCAAATGATGTCCCTAGCTGGTATTTGGAAAGTACCTGTATAGTATTCTTAAGGCTACACATACCTTGGTATCCTCTGAGATGGGTTCCCGTCTGTTGGCTCTGGGTCTGAGGTGAGGTTGGCACAGTTCAATGAGTTGCTGAAGTATGTCTCTGTTCACCCTGTAGTGCTCTAATATCTCCAGTTCATGTAGCTCCTGGTAGGTTACCCTGCATGTGAACACTGTTCTCCTTCTCATCAGTCTGGGGTGTTTGTCAGCATTATCCTCCTCACTGCCCTCAGCCTCTAGCACATACTGATGTATCAAAGCAACAGCAGCTCCTATCATTTTGTTGGTTAAAATTCCCCTGAGTGTGTACATCAATGGTGCAGAGTTTGTGGGAAAAACAGACTGAAAGGTGTTTGCATAGTTTATACTGTTGCGCTGCTGATGCTGCCTGTATTATTGGCTGACTAAGATACGTTCCACCTGCCAGCTATATTATTTATACTTGATTGCTTTTATTCTGCTATTTCCCATTTATTTTTCTTTCCCATTTCCATATCTTTTAAGCCCCACGGCACGCCGCACACTCACTGCCCAAATGTAAACAGTTCTGCTATTTCCGTGTATTTTTTTTTTTCTTTTAAGAGCCAGTGCGCACCGAGCAACCCCCTTTAGCTACAATAAACACTTTTAAGCAGAAATGGCCCTCCCTGGATGTGAGCACACTCTTCATTTCATGGAATAAGCAAATACAGCCTCAGACACACACTCTTGCTTAGCTGTGCTTAGTTAAGTTCAAATGGAACCAGTGGAGCTCCAGTGTGCTTACACCAACCATGCCACGCCCCCTTTTCATGTCAGCTGCTTCTCCACTGCCTTATAGCTCCTCCATGGTTAGGTGCTTCCAGACGATGGTCTCCCATTTTGCTTTTCAGTAAATTTTGCTCATTTGCATACCACACTGCTTTAGTCCCTTGTTACTCTGCTATACTAGAGCCTTTCTCCTTAGCAACCAGTGTTACCTGTTATTGTTTTGATTCTGCAAGCTACCCACTATAATGGCAAAATGCAGATTTTACTTAAAATTGTCTTTAAACATTTTTTTTATTTTCCACACAATCTCATTTGTGTGCTGCAGCACTACACTTAAACGGCTGAAACTGGCCAAAAAAAACCTTTTATTTTCATACTTATGTAACTGTTTTCCATGGCAATGGCCATATTTTTGGCCATTGGCATGCCTAGTAGTCATAATACATGCTTTACTTTGAGCTGTCATGTCCCTATTTTGATTTTTGCAGAAATGTAAACGGTCAGTAACCGAATACGTTTCTGCAATGGACATTGTTCTGGCAGAGATACCTGTCATTTACTGAATCACTAATTCATCTCATTTGCATGTTTTTCATTAGCAAATGAGGTAATTATCATTATTCAGTGGTGTCCATACCAGAATAGTGCTGGCAGGCTCATGCATGCCCCCAGGCATGTTTACTGAATCACTCGGCAGCCATATTCTGTGGAGGAGCTGCTACACTTTTCTAGCTTGGGAAAATGCTTTATTGTATCCCAGGGGGGTCATACATCAAAGCCAAAAGGGTAGAAGGCTTCTCTGGGAAATCTTTCTCTTTCTCTTTCTCTTTCTCTTTCTCTTTCTCTTTCTCTCTCTCTCTCTGTCTCTGTTTTTGTATCAGACTATTCAGAGTAGCGGTACCAGTTAAGACAAACTTTACAAAAACTTAGTTGAGAGTTGATGGAGCTTGAGTACAGATTCTTCTTGCTATATCCCACCTTATTGCTGCAAGAGAAAAATGGATACAAAATGATTATACAGTCCTATCACAAAGCTGCTAATCTGACATGGAGCAGGGATAAATCATACTCTAATGCCTTTGAAATGGAGGATGAGGATGGATGTTTGCCAGAGGAGAAGATGGAATGGGAATTGTTAAGGAAAAAATATCAAAGGCCAACAAAATCCATAAAAGGATCTGGTTCTACTATAAAAATACACTGCAGAATAAGAAAAAAACAATGCTGAGACTGTGTATCATTCTAAAACTAATCCTCCATCTAAATCATGGCAATCCCCACATCTCCTAGAAGGAAACAAACAATTTAACTCATGCAGCAAAATATTTAACAATAGAAGCACTCTCAGGGGTAAACCCAGAAAGGAGGATAAATATGAAGTCCAGAGCAATTTCCCTTTGACAGATAGAACAACATGGGTCCAAAAAATGAAGTCCATAGAGTATGAAGTATCTCTAGAGAAAAGTAGTTCATCTAGTAGCAAGTCATGATTGGAGATATTCTGTCTTCACTGACTCTGTAGATGAAAACTGCTAGATGGCAGAATGCATAAAGAAGCTAAATAAAAGCATTAAGAGCCAACTCACCTCTTTCAGAGGTTTACTCTTGCCTGATGTTAATCCATTAGTGACTGCCTTTTTCACTTTCATACCTGAACTCATGTGAACATTTTTTTCTGTATAAATAGTGACTGGTTATTGGCATATAATTGTGCAATTTGCAAAGTATAAAGGATTGGCATCATATTGTTGAGCAGTGGCTTGTGTAACCACCTAGAACTGACATGAAATAATGTGACTTTGGAAGAGAGTTGCTCCTTTTTCTTTATTTGCCCCCACTGGTTGCTTCATTTTGCTTAATGATGTTGACAATTTACTTTCTTTGTTACCCATTTACAGATATCCCTTAGATGATCCCAATATTACTGCAGAAAGAGGGTGAAAATCACAGACTCATATTCAAGTCATAAGTAAGGTGCATCCCTTCTCTCTCCCCCTTCATTTATTTTTACTTTCACTACCTCAGGTGACTCCTGATGCTGATGGAGGACCTTTAATTTAAAGGTAATTGGTTTTATGGAGAAGGTCATTCCCTTTCTGTTATTTGCATAGATCAGTTGCAGCATGAGCAGCTGTGAGGTGCATCTATAGAGCTCCTTGGTTGCAGGTAACTGGACTATCTGAATTAAGGTCATATGGACTGTTACTGTTTATTTTTCTTACTAGATATGTGCAGTAGGTGTCGATAAGCCTTCATATTATAGAACAATATGACAGCTCATTAGTTTTCAACCAAGACCCAAAAAAGAGATGATGATAGATTAATGTCTATTGTGTGTTAGTTTATATGATACGTTCAGTCAGAGAAGTTAAGTTGTTAACACGTTAATTAGGGTACTGCGACTTTTTGAGTTTTTTGTTTTCATCATCACAGGGGAGCATTTGCTCTTCACACAGCCAAGAGTTTCTTTAGCTTGGGCATAGGTGTTTGTTGACACACAAGGAAGTTATTTCCAGTCAGGAAGGAACCTGAAATCAACTTAACAGGGTAGTGTTCAGCATCCGGGTGTAGTTGTTAAAGGTGTAGCAGTTCTAATGATGTCAATCTGTCAGGGGCTGTCTTTTTCATTTGCATACATGATCTCAAAAGCACCACACTAATCTCCTAAGGTGTTATCCTGGAATATGGCTCTCACCCGATCCACTGCACAAGGATACAAGAAAGGATTAGAAGTTATGATGCTAAAGTAGTCTGCCATAAGCCAAATAGGAGGAATACAGGAGTCCTGGTGATTTTCCACAAATTCCTGGATGTCCGGAAATGCAGTTACCAGCAGTGCAATGAGGAGAGTGATACTGTGGGAAGGTGACTAATGAAGAGTGCACTTAAGGAAGTATTTATGCCCCTAATCATTATGATAAGGATGTTACCTTGGCTTGCTGTACTCCTGGTCTATAGTTGTTTCCTCAAATAAGTTTAGTATACTTTTAGCAAACTTTAATGTGGTGATGGGGGATGATACGGGCAGACGTTATGTAAAAATATAGTCATAGACAGTGTCACTCCATATTAAAGTCATGGATAACAACATAGGTTTGGTTAGATGTCTGCAGGGAATTTCAACAGAAGAAAATTAGGCTGATGTTTTCTAGGAATATAGCCATGCAAGGAGGAGGATTAAAAGTACATACACCAGATATCCATGAGATAGGGTTATCCGACCATGCCCTTATTGCCCTATTAGTTCATTCAACTGAACCTACCAAGAAAGTTAAGTTCTGGAGATGGGTTCATTTTTATAGGAGTTCTGCTAAGGACAGGAAGTTATTAAGATATATGGTGTCTGGTGTTCTGCAAAGGAATGGTAGGAGGCTTGCAAAGTAGATCTGAGAAGAGATCCTTTTTGATGGAAATCATAGGATTTAGGGGAAATTTTATGGGATGTGTCTGTGTAAATGAAAGCAAATAAGCTAATCAAGGTTCAACATACAATAGTCAAGTACTGGGATTCTAGATGTTTTTGTGATGCTGAAGTGGTGCTAGAAGAATTACCACACATAGAAGCTGAGTTAATGGGAGGAGGCCAGTTTTGGTGGTTAAAAATAGAAAGAAAAGGACCCTAGGTGTATATATTGGTCCTCCAAACAAAAGATTTCCATATCTCCCATTTCCTAGGTAACTTTAGATTCTGGAGATACACTAACAGTAGAAGCTGACATTAGAGCAACCTTCTGCATCTTTTTTCACAAACCTTTATACACTCACATGATCACTGAGATACAGGAATGAGATTTCATACCGGTACAAAATAAACAGCTGGAACCTTCCCAGAGTGTGGCACTCAGTAAGCCTATCACCAGTGAGGAAGTAGAGAAGGCAGCAAGCTAACTAAAACTGGGTAAAGCCTCTGGGATGAATGTATTTCCTCCAAATTCTATAAGTGCAGAGGGTCATCCCTTGGGGTGTGTTGGCAAAGATGTTAACAGCATGGAGTGAATAAAGGCCTTGCACCCTGAACTCAATCAGGCCATCTTGATGCTCAAACACAAGGAGAGGGAGGAGGAGCTTCAGTTAGAGGATTTCTGTCCATATTACTTATTAATCTTGATTTAAAACCTCTTTCCAAGAATCTGGCTAGCTGTCTAGATCTTTTGTTGCCAAGACATATAGCTGCAGGTCAGACTTATTTTGTGAAAGGAAGAGACATTGAAGATAACTGGTGGCAATTAGCCTCTTTTCTCCAGAACAATGCAGGATTAATTTTCTTTGACATAAGGAAGGTGTTTGATTCAGGTGGGAATTCTACTTTAAGGTTTTGGAACAACGAAACATTGGGGATAGATTTTTAGAATGGCTCAGGTGCCTTTATACTAATCACTTCTTAAGGATGATAGTAAATGGAGGCCTCTCTGAGCCAGGGAGTGATTGGAAGAGGCACCAGACAGGGATGCCCACTGCTGGCAAAACTTTTTCCTTCTAGTAATGGAAGAATCGGCATACCTGCTCAGATCCATCTTAAATCTGCTTTTCTCCCAAGAAGGGGTGGCAGGATCTTTTTTACCATTTGCATATTGACTATGTATTAACAAGATCTTACTTTCCCAAATTGTTGGACAGAGTATTGGAAATATTCAATTTTTTTCTAGGGTTACAGGGTTTATGATCAAGTATGGTACACAGGCTGTGGAGAAATATGACAGGGACTTCATTTGTATAAAAATTTCTACATATTTACACCTGGAATTAGGGGGACCATGGTTTTACAATAGACAAGATTATTTCAGAATTTACAGCTAAAGTAACTTACTTACTTATTAACTTAGGTGAACAATTTTTCTACTATCTCTGATAAAAATCAGACCTGTTCAAATTATATTGCTACATCTATTACATTTGCTAAGGAATATTCCAGTTTTAGTTACAAAACATGAATTAGTTAACTTGCACAGAGGGATCAGTTGCACTGTTCTGAGTGGAGAATGGTGAAAAATTCTGGCAATTGTAGCCTATATGCCCAAACTTTTTGGGGGTCAGGGTCTCCCTAATCTATCATTCCCTTTCAGATTGCCCAAGTCATTATTTATTTATTTGAATTTGCTTACTGGGGTAGAGCAATGATCAATTCTGACCAATGTTAGCCTCACCCTGGGGATGGGCTAGACTGTACAATGAGAGGAATGGAGCCAAAAAGGAAACAGTGGTCAGAGGTCCCTTAGTGCAGTTATACAAGGAGTTAGATTGACAGATTTATAGGGGCATTTTGGAAGTTAGTGGTCTAACATGGTGTTGAGGACCTGTGGATTGTATTTGACATGCACTCCTGGTAGTAGCTTCAGTAGGTAAAGCAGTAAGGGATCAGTGCATGCAGAAATGGCTGAAGGATTGGTTAATGTCATATCCAAAGAAGATGGGAGTATATGTAAGAGTTTTAGGCTTTAAAAATGTGTGTGACTTGCAACAGCAGGATTGGTTTACAAATAGAACAGATATCATCAAAGTATATTATGGGTGAGCTAATAGAGTACTGAATTGGCAAGGGGAGAGGAATTTGGAGGGGCAGTACTGGCCTTATTTATAAGGATATTTTGTAGCCTAAAGCTACAGCACTTAGGAAGATGGTTGCTGGGAGATGGACATTGCAGGAAAGGATCCAATGTATAGGCGATACATGGGATCAGGTGTTACAGGCATTCCACAGGTTTGGAAATTTGGCCATATATCAAAACCAAAAGGGGATAGGGCAGACATCCCTGACAAATCAGGGTAGTCTGCCAACCATGTCCTCCCAGGCCATCAAATATTGTACCCCCCCCCCCCGGAGTAACACCAGAAGCTAAGCCAGTTCTTAAAAATCAATCACATGAGTCTTCCAAATTAAAAAATAAATAATAAATGATTAAGACAAGGCATAGATGTCATCATACTACATCTGCTTTCCAAAAACTTGTTTGAGAGGGTCACCAAACCAATGGATGAGGGCAAAACTGTGCACACAGTTTACCTCAACCTGGCCAAGGCTTCTGAATTGTTAAGCAGATTACTGCTGTAAAACACTATGTCAGCTGGTAAGTAATAGCATGGGTCCTATTAGAAAAATGTGGTCCTTTCGCTATTAGTACTGACAATGTTATTAGGCAGAGTATTATAGGTTCATAGGTGTGTACTAGGCTAATGGCCTTGGAGTCTTTACAAGTCTAGCCTATAGAAGTGCCCTGGCATTGTGCCACCCGACCTTAGTTCTCGGTGCCTCTATCAAGCAGAGCCACTGGAGTGATCCCCGGGGTGAACTTTCTATTTCTTATCCACTCATCAAGAGTTCTCATAAAGAGGGCCAGTGGGGTGCTCTGCTTGACATGTATGGGAAGTCTTTTCCAGAGCATGGGCAGTCTCTGGGTTATGAACCTGTCCCTCCAGCATGTTCTGTCAATTGTGGTAATGAGGTTGAGGTCTCTGGAGCGTGTGCTTTATATTCTTAGGTGACAGCATTTTATAGACACTTCAGTAATGAAACTAACCTGTCAGAAACAAAGCATAATTTCACTATCACTACAATACCCATAGTGCAACACTCAATAGGAGGGTAATAGAGTTGCTGCACCAATATTATCTAGCATGTGATTGTGTTCATGTGATTCTTGTTATACCATCTATAGACATGAAATACTGCATTTCTTCCCCATGCTACTTATTAATAAAGCGTTATATATTAGAAATTAACTAAGGCAAGCAGTTAGAGATGGACAGTTGTGACTATGCAAAAACAAATACTGATTACCTTTGGAACAAAACTATAGAAAATGCATTTTTATTACTTTATAATGACAATATTTACTTGATCCTCTGGCATCTGAATTAATGCATGCATACCATAACAGGAAAGTGTCTTAGTTGTCTAATGCAGTATGGAATCAGCATTTGAAAAAATAACCATTTTTGTATTTTTTCAACATTTTTACAAAAAAACTTATTTGCTTTCATCAGCTTCCCTGCTGTGCATGCTGTTTCCATCATTTCACTCTGGAATTGCAGATGTTCGACGTTACCTGTGGCTCAGTCATATGGCAAAAATCAGACGTCTGTGTAGCTTTATACAGAACCAGTTTAAAGTTCTTGCCAAAGTTAATTTCCCAAGAAGTAGTAATATGGTACCTTGTATGTACTTTATTTATCTGCTTACTTGTTCTGACAATTCTGAATATTATATCATATGTTTAGTCAGTTCTGCATGGTGGTTAATGTCTGTGTCATAGTGGACTCTTTAGAGCTGCTGTGCAGACGTTAAGTAAATGCACTCATCTCAGGGATAGTGGATATTTTTTTAATTCACTAATTGTACTAGGTAAGCCCACTAGACATAACTGTCCTTTTTCTGGGATGATGCCGGAGCACTGTCTGGTAGTCACACGTTAGATATATGCAGGTGGAAGGAAGCAAGGCGTATGCCCTGGACTAAAGGAAAATCAGTAAGAATTGCAGTCAGTCATTGATGTCAGACATAAACAGTCATCGTTTTTTATTGTTCAAAAAATACATGGTGATGGAAAACAAACTGGTTTATTGACTTTTTAAGTGAATTTGAGTAATATTTAGAAACTGTCGCTGATTTTAGAACTTTGTAACTCCAATTATTTTTTACGTTGTCATTGATTTTTGGCCATAGACATTGAGAGCTAATAAGACTTGGCTGAATAAATATTTTTACTTCAATATTTTTTGTGGGAGAGGATTTTATTCCCTAAGAAACAGAGAAATTCCATTCAAAGAAAGGTGTATCTGTCTGTGCATTCTGCAGACAAAAAAGGTAGACACTGTTTTACTTCTGTGATACTGAAAATAGTCTGATTAGGCAATGGAAGACCCATTTTCAGTGGATGCCAGGAGGGAGAAAAGCTCCAAAAAAGAGTGAAAATATAATTTTAAAATCAATAAAAAAGTAAACATAAATATTAGACTTTATTTAAGAACAAAGAAGACTACATAACATGTAGTAATAATTGTGATAAGATACAATGACAACAAGTGAATATACAAAGGTAAAATTATAGGTCATAAAAGAGTCGATGAAAGGAAAAAGAAGAAAAAGAAGAAGAGTGGAAGTGTTTGGAGAAAAAGGGGTATATAATATATAAAGCAAAAAAAGTATAGCTGAGAAAAGAAACAACAATGGAAAGTGTGTTCTAATGAGTATTAAAAAATGTGTTTGATGATCTTCACCATGGAGCTACTCTAAGAAAGCTGCAAGGCTGAAAAGAAGTATAGAGTAATGTTACAGGTGTCGGATTATGTCATTTCAGAGTTCAGTCTGGTGAAATGGAACAAGAACAGACGTCATCCTTGAAGAGATGAGGAGACAATGTGTTCCTTAGTAAGTAAGAAGTGAGTTCCACTTGTTTGCTACATATGTGGCATTTAAGGAATCATCATACATGTTTTGTCCTTTTTTGGCGTCAAGTCATTGTACATTTTGGAGTGAATGACTTGAGGGATACCTCCCTGAACTACATGAAAAGAGACATGGAAGAGCTCTCGGATCATGTGGCCCAGGCAGGTATGATCCTAGCCCTGAATACCATCCTGCCTTTGCCCAGAATGATACCACAGTATAAGGACAAAATGATTGACTTCAACAATTGGCTAAGCTTCTGGTGCATTCAAATGGGATCCAGTATCTGTCTGCCTGGGACAACATGATCGACAAACCATGATGCTTTGCCAGAGATGGTCTGCACCTGTCGCCCCTGGGATTCAGGTTACTGGCTAAGGCTCTTGCCACCCCTATAGTGCCTTTTTTATACAAAGTTCAAAGGACCAAACCATCACCGTAACAGGTACTAACATGCAAATTCTGAAGGTAATGCTACTCAGTGCTAGAATTCTAAACCTCAAAATGCACTCTCTCGAGGCACTTCTAAAAATGGAGAACATCGATATCTGTGCAGTAACTCAGACCTGGTTTAAGGCTCCAGAGAGCAATACCAAGCTACAACTCTTACCACACTTTTTGGCCACCAAACCAGGACTGAAACACTAAAGGTGGAGGAGTGTCCATATTCACCAAGGATATTCACACCACCAGGCTAGTTGCCCAACACAATGCGTCTGAAATTCTCCAGGTGCAACTAACACTAGGCAAGACTGCAATCCAAATTGTAGCCTGTTACAGATCCCCCACCATGCTCCAAGATTCTCACTACACCTTTTTAAACATACTAGAAAATGTTAAGATACAACCAAACACCCTAATATTGGGTGATTTCAACTACCCTGCCATTAACTGGGAAAATTACTTGTGTACCAACACCTTTGCCCAATGGTTCTTGGAATTCATAAATTCCAATGCCCTGGATCAACTAATCCATAGTCCCACCAGGGGCTCCAATATCATAGACCTGGTCATTACCAACATGGGAAATCAAAGCTCCACACCTATGGTCACCCCCTCATTGGTCAGTTCTGACCATAAGCTAATCACCCTTAATATCCACATCCCACCCTCACCCACCAGTAAGGAAACCTCCATAAAAAACTTCTCCAAAACCAACTTCATGCAACTCAAGTCAGAAGTGGCAAACTTCATGACACCCATTAAGACAGGAACTGAAAGTTCGACTGCTGAATCCTACACTAAGGCACTGTATGAGCACATCCACTCATGCATGAATCATGCCATCCCAAATAGAAGTAAGATGCTCTCCTCCATAAAAAGGAAGCCAATCTGGTGGTCCCCTGCCATAAACAAACTTTACAACAAAAGGAAGAAACTGTTGCAGAAAAGAAGAAAATCCCAGGATGCAAAAAACTCCCTTACCAGCCTCAGTAAGAAGCTGAGATCCCTCATAAAATCCTCCAAAGCTAATTATGAAAATAAAATTGAATTAGATTCCAAAGACAACCACAAGGCATTCTATAACTATGTCAAGAATCTAAATGGCAATGTTCAGATCTGCTCTGAGCTACAACAGAATGTCATTAAATATATTGATCCCAAGGATATTACCAATATCATAGCAGATCAATTCAGTGCAAACTTCACCCCCTCTCACCCCCTAAACGGCCCATCTCAATACCAGAAGATTGCCAAATTCTGGTAATAATGGCCACACAGGTAAAAAAACGCACTCTCCAAAGCTAAGAATTCAGCATCCATGGGACTAGATGACATCCCGAGCTGTGTATTACATGAACTACAAAATGAACTGGCACCTCACCTAAGTGTCATGTTTAATCATAGCCTCACCTCAGGCTTCGTGCCCACTGAGTGGCCACAGCTACAGTTATCTCACTCCACAAGGGGGGGATCCACCTTGGATCCCGGAAACTACTGCTCCATCAGTCTGACGAGCCTGATCTGAAAGGCCATGGAACGTATTATCATGGAACTTATGAACAAAGGCATTGGTAACCTTCAAATACTGGACCCCACCCAGTTTAGGTTTGTGAAGGGCTGGTCTTGTCTCCTGAGCCTGATTGACTTCTTCAATTCAGTCTCCAGAGCCGTGGACGAGGGTAAGGCAGTCCACACAGCCTATATGGACCTCGCTAAGGCTTTGACACCATCCCCCATTCTGGAATCATAGATAGACCTACTACGCTGGGCATTAATCCCTATGTCATTTGATGGGTTGCCAACTGGCTTACTGACAGAACCCACAATGTAAAAGTACCCAACTCCAAATCCAGCTCCAGACAAGTGACAAGTGGAGTACCTCAGGGTTCAGTCCTGTGACCACTCTTGTTTGGCATTTACTTCTCTGAAGTACAGGCCAACACCAAGGGACTCTTGCTAACAATGTTCACAGATGACTGTAAACTGGGAGCCATTATTGAATCCCCAAATGATGCGGATACTCTACAAAAGGGCCTTACAGAAACAGATGCTTGATGCCAGAGCCATGGGCTCAAGCTCAATGCCAAGAAATGTATAGTTATCCCCTTTGGGGAAAAAAACATGTACCCATGAATTACCACATAGGTGGCAGTACACTAAACAATGAAAGTCCAATAAGAGACTTTGGGACACAGGTGGACAGTGGTCTCACCTTCGATAACCACATCCCCACAACAGTCAGGAAATCCTTCTATGTGGCACACCTCATCACTAAAGGCTTTTCATACAGAAAAAAGGAGGTCATTGTCCCACTGTACTCGACCCTCATTAGACCCATTATAGAATATGATGCCCTGTTTGGTATGTACCTCTGAAGATATCTGCAACAACTGGAAAGGCTGCAGAAATACCTCACTAAAAGAATCACAGGCCTAAAGCAGATGCCGTATGCTGATGGCCTTAAAAAACTCCAGCTATACTCTTGTCGCATATTGTCTACTCGGAGGTGATGTCTGCTTAACACACAAGGCCATGTCAAACCCAGAGCTGTTGGACATGCTACACTTAAAGAAATCTCAATCCCTCAGAGCCACATGCTCCAGGGATCTAAACCTTGTCATCACAATAAACAAAGCATGCTGGAGGGATAGGTTCCTGACCCAGAGACTCCCCAGACTCTGGAATAGGCTGCCCATACATGTCAAGCAGAACACCTCTTTGGCCCTCTTCAAAAGGACCCTTGACGATTGGATGAGAGAAAGTAAATTCACCTCAGTGATCATGTTAGTCACCCTGCTAGACAGGGGTCCAGGGAAGTAAATAGTGTGGGAAGAAATAGCCATCAAATTGTTATGGCTAGGCTTGTATAGGCCCTAGGGCCGATAGCCTAGTACCAACCTATGAACCTATGAAATTAAAAGAAGATTAGTATCTGTGGAATGAAGAGGTGTCATGGGATACTAGAGAATGGGTGACCTGTAGATCGCACACTGATTGGAGAGTGAACATTCTCCAACAGGGTGTTAATCTACAGGTAATGTGTCTTTCAGCTTATCCTGGTTAGGGGTCGCCACAGCGGAACTCCGGTCCGCTAATCTTTGGTAGTGGATTTTTATGTGCCGAGTTACCAGCCCTGACACACAACCTTCAACGAAGGCACGCCCATTCACGCATGCCTCCACACAGAAGATGCTCTAGCTGAGAATCGAACGCGATAATGTCTTGCTATGAGGCGACAACGCTACCGCAGCACCACTACCGCGGGTTAATCTACAGGTAATATACACAGAAAAACAAGTCTGAAGATTCTAGGCAGCATATCAAGCTGCCATGGAGCTCAGACTGAAAAAAAACTAACGGCTGCCATAATTTTACACTCACTAAGCAGCACTTTTGCTGTTTTGCAAGTGAAAAATAAAATAAAAAAATAAAGTAAAATAAAAAAAAGTCTGTGCATGTGTGTGAAATTGTATGCAAGTATGAGCATGAAAGAGAGAAGTTGAGGTACTAATTTACACAAACTAAGCAGCAATTTTGCTAGTTAGAGAGAGTAAAAAAATAAGCAGAAAGTGTGCATGTGTATGTATGCGTATGAGTGTGTTTATGTTTCTATCTATGTGTGTGAGTGAATGCATGCAAGAAAGCAGAAGAGACTCTGTGTGTGTGTGTGTGTGTGTGTGTGTGTGTGTGTGTGTGTGTGTGTGTGTGTGTGTGTGTGTGTGTGTGTGTGTGTGTGTGTGTGAGAGAGAGAGAAAGAGAGTGAACAGTGACAGCAATCCTTGGCAGTGGACTAGAAGTTAAATCTTCCAATGAGGCTGTCTCTGTTTGAAATCAGCCGGGTAGCTGTTATTAGGGATAACCGTGACATGCCTGGTTTCTTTTCGTAGAGTACAGCTGCAGTGATTGTGCTTTTCAGCCATACTGCTCTACGGCAAAGCAGTGCCGCAGCCTTCTGGTTTTGGCGATGTAACTCATGGGGAAATGTCTCGTGAGCTACATCCCAGAACCCTATACATTTGCAACGGCACATGAATATTACGATTAGTTTTAGCATTCATTTTCTAAAGCAGAGGTGTCTGTGTGACTTGAGTGAGATAGACCCATGGCAGCAGTAGTAGTTAAGAGGTTTGTACACCTCTTGACTTTTTAGCCAAAGAAATCTGAATAAAGCCTTAATTAAAGAGTGAACAAAGGCTCAAAATATAAACATGATTTAATTACAGCTCAAAAAATTACAGACTTGCTTAAATAATAGGATTTGTGCGAGCATGCATTTTTTGAAGGGAATAAAACTCTGAAACTCAAATGTATGTCATTACAATGTATATCACAATGACAGGTGACAAACCAGATATTTTATTAGTAAAGAATCAAAAAAATAAAGTAAATACCGGAATATTTTTCTAAAGTCTTACATTTTGGATCTAAAATGATTCTTCCAACACCATTAACATATACTACAGCAAGCTTGAAACATTAGGAGTAACTATTTTCCATAAAAAAAAAAAAAAAAATATATAGTAATAAAAAGAAAATAACTAAGTAAAACACAACAATTTTGCATACAGCCCATTCTCTAAATGCAATAATGCCCTCCAGAGTGTGTGATATTGTGCAAATATCACCCTTCCAGGGGTGTAAAGGCTCAGAATCCCCCTGGGCGGCATTATCTCCACAATAACACACATCCTGTTGGGCATTATTGCTTGAGTATCATTGAAAACAAGATGTCAGATAAGGTAATTTATTAGGAAAACAGAGTATGCTGTGGGTTTATTTTAATTGTGACAGAGTAAGGTTATTAGGGAATTCTAGCCCATCTGGATGAAGAGTTAGACAGCGATGATGTTTTGTTATAGATTTAGTAGCAGAGTTTGCAATTTTATAACAGCATTGCTCCAATTTTTCCATTGATGAGGAAATATTTGTAATGACAGATACATATGGTAGAGTATATAGTAGGTAAGATGCGGTTGTCATTATGTGAGATTGAGCAGTAAGATAGCTGGAAGTTCTATAAAGACCAATTTTTGATAATTCTTCTTGCTGCACATTACAATGAAATCAAGTTTGACATATTTAAAGTACAACGCATAATGAAAAACAAAGGAAATGGTCATACACTGCAACAATTAAACTAGAAAAATGTACTCCAAACAAACAAAACCAGGCAAAGACCCAGGCACAAAAGTGAGCGCTTTTGTTCTTTTAATATATAACATAACCTCTTCAGAAACAAGAAACTGAAAATTAAGCTGTACAAAACAGTGGTGAGACCAGTATTACTGTATGGTGCAGAAACCTGAGCAGTAAAGGCAGAGTAGATGAGGGAGCTAGAAGTGATGGAAATGACGTGCCCGAGGCATGTAGTAGGATGGACACTAAATAATAGACAAAGAAATGAGGACAGAAAAGCAGAAGCCAATGTAGCAGCTATTGCAGAAAAGATCAAAAAGCATAAATTATATTGGTTTGGGCATGTGCAGGAAAGGAGAAGACAATCTGGTGAAGAAAATTTGGGACAGACAGGAAGAAGGTAAGAGGAAAAAGAAGGTGCCCAGCAAAGACTGATTCAGTGCCACACTACTGCCTTCCTCGAGACACATGCCTGAATTTTGCAGGTCTCTTCTCACACAATCCATCCACCTCTTTACTAGACATTCTTGTGCTGCAAAAGGTGTCACACATACCTGCTATCTGCCTACTTCTAGTTTGCAGATATTTACTCATGTTTCAAAATAAAATACACATATATGTATTAATAACATGTTTTGTAAATATCTGAAGTATTATTCACCTAGAGGAAGCATGGAATAACATTTCACCAGCCCAGACACTACATGCGTCAGGAATGGCTATTCTGAGAAATGGGATATTAAACACCTGAGAAAATGTGAAATAATTTGTAGAACTATAATACATATATGCCATATGTTAATAATTCTATTACTAGTTTGATCCAGATGTTTATATGTATTGTCCATCAAATATGCAGATATTAATATACATAATAATTATGCAAATTTCTCAAACATGGATTGACATGAACAAGTCTGATTTACAGCAAGATAAAAATCACGTCTGCATGAAAAAAGTCACAATGACAGTTCAACTCTTTCTATTATGATAACATAACTATTAGTGTTTGAACGTCATAATAATGCACTTCTGTAGTATTAAATTGCATTTTCAATATAAAATCAACATTATGTCTGCCTGACATATCAATATCACCAATGTAAAAGAGGAATGTGTGTTAAAGAACTTTCATATTTTAACTTTCTTTGTAAAATTTACAGTTCTCATGATACATTTGTATACAGGTAGTTTGCAAAATTGCATTCTCAGAAATTTCAGTCAGGTAAAAGCTGCCCTGCCTGAAAATCTAGAAGTTTCAAGAGGTGCGAAAGTGTACTTAGGCTAGGTATTTAAACTGGGTTTGAGTAAAATGAGTGGTTATCAACATCCTACAAGCACAGAAAAGCTTCTACATTATTTTATTACTGAGACATTTGTCACTTAGCACAGCTATCTTCCCTTCTGATTATATTTTTTGCGTTATTTAATTGAATTTGAGGATTGCTGAAAACAGAGACAGAAAATGTTCTCGTTGGTATTTCTAAGAGGGGTGAAGGCCACTCGGTGAAGAGTATTCCTCTCAGGTTAAGAGCCACAGAATCTGTTAACTAAGATGCCACGTACTTAGCCACTGACTAGCAGCACAATGTTATCTTCCTATGTAGGTGCCGTATAAGATAATAGGAATATTTAACTGAGTAGAAGTGCTTTACTCAAGCTTAAGAGATTTGGTAGTCCTATTGTATCTTGCGACATACCATTGTGGAAGGACATTTATAGATTACTCATAACGTGCACACAATAGCGCACTGATCTGTATTCAGTAAGTGCCTCTACATGATGATCCATGCAAACACAGTAAACATTGTGGCATGTTAATTACTGCATAAGCAGCTGAATTGCATGCTAATCAACCAATCCAAAATTGTGGAGCTATTTAAACAAGCTATAAAACAATTGTCCTGACTTAGTGCAGACTTTAGCTTTGTACTCCAAAAGCTATTGGAAAACAGCCACAGAAACTACACAAGAGGGAAAACATTAGGGGTTGCTGTTGCTGTTCTGCATGTGAATATGCAATAGGCTCAAGTTTATGCTGCTGCTGCTAGACCTTGGGCCAGGAGAAAAAGGGTATTTAGACCCTGTTTAACTTTTCATGGTCTGCATGAGCTGGAAATAGTAGAGCAATACAGGGTGGATAGAGGCACACTCCAAGAACTCTGTAATCTCTGTTGTCCTCACTTGAGAGTAAGGGCAAAACAAGGGGAACCAATACCTGTGGAGACCAAGGTATGTGTAGCACTTAGAATATTAGCTACAGGAACCTTTCAGTGACCCAGAGGGAACATCCTGGGGTTGTCACAGGCATCAACATCCAGGATCCTACACCAGCTCCTGAATGCTATGTTACAGCATACCAGTGACTATACATATTCCCCCCTAGCAAGTACAGAGCTAGAACTGGAGTTCTACCCCATAGAACACTTCCCTGAAGTCTTGGGTGCCATAGTCTGCATGCACAGTGAGACAAAGCACCACCCAGAGAACAGGGAAGGGCTTACATCAACAGAAAGGGGTTCACTCCATTAACTGCCAGGTGATTTGTAATGCTAGTAGAATCATCTTGAACATGTGTGCTGGCAACACTACCAGTTTCCATGACTCCCATATCTGGCACACCTCACACACAGCTCTAGCAGAGGTTTTCCAGGGGTGATGTCTCATAGGACCAAGCCAAAAATATGCAGGGAAGACAAAGTGCATGGATAAAACCATTGTAATGTTGACTCCAAAAAATATCCAGCACAAGGGAAAGATGAAAAAATATTTTAGAAATTTAATGTGGCAAATCCCATGAATACAATAAAAGCAAACCAGTTTCGGCTAAAATGTTGTAGCCTTCTTCATGCATCAAAAAATATTCATTAGGGCAAATCCTTACAGCTGCTTATATATATCACTTAATTGAAATAATCCATCAATTAATTCAAACCAGAACTAACTTAACTCATTCAAGCCTGGTTTAAATAAAGCACCTAACCTAATAATCCAAGCAGATTCTTTTTGATTTAGTAAATTGTGCCATGAAGCTTTACATAACTTGTTCATATGAATTTTGTCTATTATGGTAAAGGTGAATTTAGCAGTTTTATGTGTTAGAGTATGTTTGTAGAGGGCATTAGAAACCCTTTTATTTCTTATTTCACTTAAATGTTCACTTATTCTATGTCTGAAATGTCTGGATGTTTGTCCAACATAAAATGAAGAACAAAAACAACTGGCCAAATAGACAATCCAATCACTGCTGCAATTTCCAAAACATGTTATTTCATAAATTTTGGATGTGTTACAGCTAGTAAATTCCTTAGTATGAGATACATGTGTGCAAGCAGTACAGTGACCACAAGAAACACATCCTGATAGTATATCTCCAAAGAGGGGTCCTTGTTGGCTGATTGGTGGACTGTAATGTTCATAATGAGTTAAATAAGAGTTTATAGTTCTACCTCTACGATAGGAAAACAGACATCTGGGGTTGAGCAATTCACTCAGTTTGTCTTGGGCTAACAAAATATCCCAATGGTTATTTATAATGTTTTTAAATCTATTGGTGTTGGTCCCAAAAGTGGTGACTAGCCTAACCGGTGGTGGAATATGATTTTCAGTTCGAATAATTCTGTCCTTGTATTGTAACAACTGGCACCTGTCTATTCGATCAACCTGATGTAATGTTCGAATGACAGGATCCTGATGATGTCCTCTAGTAAGTAGCCTATGAGTTAAATCATCTTGGCAGGCTTTAAGAGTTTGTTCGGAGGAACAAATACGTTTAACACGTAGATATTGAGACTTAGGAATATTGCTGATGATGTGGCGAGGATGATAGCTGAAGGCATGTAACAAGGTGTTATATTCTGGAAATTTTCTGTATACTTCTGATTCCAGTGTATGATCTTCCTGTCTGGTTATGAGGATATACAAAAATGTTATTTGCTGATATTCAATATGCAATGTAAACTGAATACCCCACTTGTTGTCATTAAGGTATTGTATAAATTCATGCATATATTGCTGACCCCTCCCGCCACACTATCCAACAATCGTCCAAATATCGTCTCCAAATATCAAGCTGGTCCAAAAATATATTGTGATTGTCATCATATATTAGCTGTTCCTCCAAAAAACCCATAAACAGGTTGGCATAAATGGGAACAAAAGATATTCCCATAGCCGTACCACAAACCTGACAGTATGATTTCCAATGAAAGTAAAAAACATTTTTTGAGAACACATGTCCAGTTAAACATATAAGGAATGTATTGAACCCAGGAGTGTATAGTTGTGATTTGTCAAGCCAGAACTGAATAGCTTGTAGACCTGCCCAGTGTGGTATACTAGTGTATAGGGAGGTTACAGCTAGTGTACATAGATACCAAACTGATTCCAGTTGTGTGTCCTGAATAATATTAAGAAATTGTGTAGTGTCCTTCAACCTAGACCTAACCATAGGTAGCAAAGGTTGCAAATGTTCTGTAAGGAAGGAAGATAAAGGTTCAGTTAATGATCCCCTACCAGATACTATTGGCCGTCCTGGAGGGTTAGTGGGATGTTTATGTATCTTTGGTAGTAGGTATAAATACTGGGGCATGAGATCTGAAACCTTCAGTTGTCTACAAACTTTCTGACTAATTATGCCTTCCTCTGTTGCTCGGTCTAGGAAGGAATCAATTTCTTTTTTGAAATTCGGAGTTGGATCACCTACCATGTGTATATAGAATCGGGGATCAGACAGTTGTTTTTCAGCCTCCGCCTGGTACATGTTCCAGTCCATAACCACAATGCCACCTCCCTTGTCTATCGACAAAATAACTAGATCATGATTATTACTAAGGTCCTGTAATGCTTGTTGTTCTGCTTTAGACAAATTGTATCTCACCAACTGGTGTTCATGAGAAAAGTGAAGTTCTTTTAACATACACTCCCTGAAAACTGCAACATGCTTATCCATGGGGGCTCAAAATTAGATTTTCCAAAATGGAAACCAGTAGATCCTTGAGTATTTTGTGTATCTGAAAAAAATATTTTCAAATTAAGTAGTCTACAAAAATCATTAAGTTCATTGACCAGAGTATGCTCAGGTACCACAAAAGTTGGCACAAAATTGAGACCCTTATTCAATAGTTTAATTTGTACATCAGACAATTGGTATGATGAGATGTTATGTACATGGTTCACTGAGATACAATCCTCTCCAACAGTTGTTGAATACTGTGTGTTTTTTCTATGCTTCCTGCCCCCCCTACATTTTTGTATGCCTAAAGGGTCTACATGAGGTTTCCTTTTAGCCACTGGAGATTCTTGGGTAGAAAGGGAGTCTAGATCAGTAGCAGAGGAAGAATCCTCCTCAGAAGTGCCACTATAAGTCTGTGCTGATTTTCTAAGTATTGATCTGGGTCTTTTCTTTCGATTGGTTGTTTTAAAACCAGAATCTGAAAATCGCACACTTTTTTGAGTAACAAAGGGTTTCCCCTTTTCATAATCTGTAATGTCTCTTTGGAATTTTTGGGTTTTCTTCTTAACTAGCTGTTCCTCCAATATAGATAGATTTTTAGCCAAGTTGCTTAAATAGCTACTGAAAAAGGTTTCTGTCTCATATATTTTGGCCTGTTCACAACTAATAGTAACCTCCCATATACATTTATCAATCATCCTTTCATAATATGCAATTAGGATATCTACAAAAAACATGGATGCTTTATGTTGTGCTAAGGCCCAATCCTGAGAAAGTTGGTCATCTATCTGTCCCACCAGGGGTTGAATTCTAACTCGTAAACCTTGTGGTGTGATGTCCTTAAGCTTGTAAGTTTTAAATAATTTGAGGTGCCAAATATTGGCCCTACGTGTCCTCATATTTTTGGTCAACTTTTGAAATAATAGACCACAAAGATGTTGTGGGTCTTCCTTATCTGCAACAGTATTAGTGAAATTAGATGGTTTAAAACCAAAAATCTCTAAATTATCCCTGTCACCTGATAAACCTTATAATAGCTTAGTGAGGTCCATGATGTTTAGTAAATATTAAAAATATGTTAGTAGTTGAATCAATTCTGTTATTCCACCATCAATTGTAAATCTAACTATTGAAGTATATCTAACACAAAATGAATAACTATTCAGCCATGGAAAAGAACAAAACCAACAACCAAATTAAACTCTAATAGCAAGCAGAACATGATCCAAAACCGGTTATATAAACCTCTGTTATGAGTCACTGGATGTTGGTCCCAATGATTCTCTTATCTAAGGAAATGATGATGGAAGTGATGTCTCATAAGGCCATTTATTGGGGATGCAGGGGATGCACTTGAACCTTGGCTAATGGTGTCCATCAGAAATGCACGCACCCACAGAGGAATGATATGAGACACACGCTCAAACAAGAAATATAATAGAGCATGTGTTTGGGATGTTGATGTCATGGTTTCAATGTTTAGATACAAGGGGAAGAGTCTACAGTATAATTCCAGTACTTGTGCCAAAATTATCACAGTCTGTGCTATCTTACACAATATAATCCTGCAAAAACTGCTGCAGCAGGAACACCAAAGGCTAGGAGCAAATGTTCCACCACTACTGGCAAGGTTACCACATCCATACACAGGTGAGGAGTCAAATGGGGAACCCCAGCTGCTGTGGGTGTAGTTAGGCATAGACATGCACAATATGTCCTAGCCCTGATCAAGAGGTAATGGATAGCCCACATGCTCCCCACCTAAGGGGTATACCTTTCATCATATCCACATACAGAGTAAAACTGATGGCAGGCAATGCTTACAACCTTTACTTACATGTGTAATGGCTACATACTGCTAAAATCAGATAGAGTCAGTCCAGAATGACAACAGTTGTAACTGTAGGACTATCAAGGTAAGTGCTGAACCTGTAAAGGAAAAATAAATGTATATGAACATGAATGAATGACAGATACCTGCATACTGTTATTTGTAAATGTACCTAAGTAGAATGAGTTTGAGTTGTCCCGAAATACCATCAATATGTGACATGACTGATTTCTATAATACATATTTTTGCAGTTTAACAGCTAACATGTTTCATACATCTAAAATACCTAGTATAGAAAAAGCAGTCCAAAGTCTACTTATCCCAACAAGTGGGGCAATAAGCATGAATGCCGTATCAGTGATTGGAAGGTAGAAATCCCAAAACTAAAGCACTGCGATAATTTAGAAAAAATTCCAAATTACACCAATACATACCCTAAGCACTCAGTGATCTATCCACCCTGTGCATCAGACATATGCATATAGGTTCATATGTTCATAGGTAGGTACTAAGCTATTGGCCCTAGGGCCTATATAAGCCTAGCCAAATGGTACCGTGGCTTTTGCCACCAAGAAAATTATTTTCCTGTGCCCCTGTCAAGCAGAGCCACAGAAGTGATCCCCGGGGTGAATTTCCTATCTCCCATCCAATCATCAAGATTTTTCTTGAAGTGTGCTATTGAGGAGCTTTGTTTGATATAGACAGGTAGTTTGTTCCAGATTATGGGAAGTCTCAGGGACAGGAATCTATCCCTCCAGCATGTTCTGTTTATTGTGGTGACAAGGTTTAGGTCCCTAGAGTGTGTAGCTTGGAGGGATTTGGATTTCTTTAAGTGGAGTATGTCCAACAGCTCTGGGTTTGACACAGCTTTGTATATTAGGCAGCAATCACCTCTGAGTAGGCGATATGCGACAGAGTAAAGCTGGAGTTTTTTGAGACGGTCTGCGTAGGGCATCTGTTTGAGGCTGGTAATCCTCTTTGTGAGGTTTTTCTGTGGCCTTTCCAGTTGTTGTAGATGTCTTGTGAGGTACATACCAAAAGGGGTGTTGTACTCTATAATGGGTCTAATGAGTGACGAGTAGAGTGGAACAAGGACTTCTTTTTTCCTGGATGAGAAACCTTTTGTGATGAGGTGTGTCACGTAGAAGGATTTCCTGACTACTGTGGTGATGTGATTATCAAAGGAGAGACTACTGTCCACCTGTGTCCCAAGGTCTCTTAACACACTTTGAGTGTTAAGTAGACTACTGCCTATGTGGTAGTTCATGGGTACAGAGTTTTTACCAAAAGGGATGACAATGCACTTTTTGGCATTGAGCTTGAGGCAATGGCTTTGACACCAGGCATCTGTCTCAGTGAGGCCCTTTTGTAGGATGTCCACATCATTAGGAGTTTTGATTATGGTTTCTAGCTTGCAGTCATCTGCATACTTTGTTAGCCAAAGACCTTCTGTGTTAGTCTGTACTTCAGAGAAGTAGATACCAAACAGGAGAGGACCTAGGACTGAACCCTGTGGTACTCCACTTGTCACTGGTCTAAAGTTGGATTTAGAGTCTGCTACTTTCCAGTGTGGGTTCTGTCAGTGAGCCAGTTGGCAACCCATCTTGTGACATAGGGATTTATACCTAGTTTAGTGAGTTTATCTATAATTCCAGAGTGGGGAATGGTGTTGAAAGCCTTGGCGAGATCTAGAAAGGCTGTGTGAACCACCTTACCCTCATCTATGGCTTTGGTGACCACTTCAAACTATGTAACTCTAACTTAAAAAATAGAAACAAGGTGGTGGCACACAGTTATTATCATCTGGGGGAGGGGGGAAAAGGCTAAGGCTGACACCATAGTAGTGAGTGCATGTGAGTAAGAAACACAGGCAGGCAAGAATGTAGACAAAGGGCCACTGAGACAGAATGACCTGCAACCCTCTTTAATTTCTCATGTAGTTGTTATGTGTGAAGGTCTGTATGGGCACTCTATGTGAAATGCATGTTTGAGTGCCTGCATGAATCCAGCCAAGCTCAGTGTTAGCACCACATCCTGGCATGTTGGACAAGTGTGAGCCATGCATGATAGAGGTATCAATTCAATGTTGTTGCCCTGCCAGGAGTTGCACTGGCACTTCCACAGCCATAGTGAGATGTGCTGGTGCTACCTGAATATGAGCGATGTCTGCTGGACAAGCTCTCCTCACAGCGATGTCCAGGTCTACAACCTAATGGCCAAGCACATCTGGGATTGAACACGTCAATCACTGACAGAGCATTAGAAGTAGTGTCACTATGGGAGCAGGATCAAGCATGGCCACACTGGCTAACACCAGATGAAGTTGTGGCCCTACAGCCACATGGATGCAATCTCCCTCCTAGCAGATGTTCAGTCACAGACACTGCCCATTCTAGTGTGGCATTCATCTAATTCATTGAATCGGCCACATAGCGGAGGTAGTCATGCATCAGATTGTGTCATATCTAGATCCCTAAGCATGTCCTCAGAGGCCCAGGTGGAATGTGGCTGTGCCCCCATGATGACCTTCTACATACATTTAGTGGCATATAATGACATGCTAGCATCAGGTGGAGGCTGGAAAACAGGCCTCCACCAAGCACCCTTACCAACCCTCCTGCATACCGATACTCCAACATCAGTTGTTGGTAGGAGTAATACTGTCAGTATCCCCTGTGATAATGAGCAGCAAATACAGGAATAAAATTACAGTGCCCCTAAATATTAATTAAAAATATCTGAACAAAAAGTAACACTAGACACTCATTACACCCTCCTCATACATACCTATAATATATCTAAATCATACTTAGTAATTCTTCTTCTTTTGACTTTTCCCTGTTAGGGGTCACCACAGGAGATCACCTGTCTGCTCATGATTGGCAGTGGAGTTTTACAATGTTGAGTTGCCAGCCCAGCACCCAACCTTCCACAGAAGGCACACACACACACACACACACACACACACACACACACACACACACACACACACACACACACACACACACACACACACACACACACACACACACCTACGGCCAGTTTAGAGTGTCCAATCCACCTGCAGCATGTCTTTGGGATGTGGGAGGAAACCAGAGCACCTGGAGGAAACCCACACAACCACAGCGAGGACATGTAGACACCGCACAGAAGGCACCCCAGCCGAGGATTGAACCGGAGAACCTCTTGCTGTGAGGCAGGAACGCTAACCGCTGCATCATCGTGGCCACCCCTAAATCATACTTAGTAATAAAAAGAAGAATTTGCAGACATCTCAGCACTTTGCAGGGAAGATGGGCCTGGAAAAAATGAAGCGATAAAAAGCTAGCTATTAAGCATCACAATGGGAATAACACAGTGACAGGGTGCCTTGTATCAAATAGCTGTAACTGAAACTTGTGTGAGCCATCCGTCCACTCTCATGTCTGTTGCCCCACTCTTTTGTATAATCTAGGAGTTATAAGTAGATACAGGTATAAAACACGTATCACAAGCAGTAGCTGCAAAATTATACTTTAGTCTATGACAGACTATAAATGTTGTCATATGTAAGCCTACCTGGAATCTGCTCCTGTGACACACTTTACCTCCCAGCCACATCAGCACCAACATCAATCACATGATGCGAAGGCTCTCCTGTGCTGTCAGGATCTCTTATAGTGGACAAAACTCCTCATTTGGTGTCAGTGATGGCTCAGTGGCAGGACCACCCCCCCATAGCAAGCTGTTCTCGAGCAACTGCAGCCACCATCCTCCATGCTGATGAAATCATGTCAGTGGCCCAATGCCACACCTGATCACAACTATGAGCATGACCACCAACTGCATTGGCATCAGTAACTACCTAGTTCCACGTGTCTTTTCTGGTAATTGTCTTCCCCAGCTTTTCTCAATTAGGAATGCTCTATGGCACCTCAGAGAATGGGCGATGACCTCATTCTCAGCCTCACTGAAAGGGGGTTTTCATGGATTTGCTTGCTTGAGTGCCATAATCCTATGTGGCATTAAACAGAGAAGGATACAACCCATTAATAGCACATAACTAATGTATTTTTTCCAAAAAGCAATCATGCTGTGTACCCATTGTCAACATAAAGCACTTGAAAAATACTTCTTATTTAAAACAAAAGAATGGTAGATTGCCCCCTACCACCACCCTCCAACACAAACAAAAAGTCTTGTACAAACCCGGGAAAAGCACATAAGTTAATGTTTCATGTTTTCCAAAAAAAAAAAAAATAATCAAAGGCCATGTACCAATTGTTAACATAAATGACTTGCACACACTTCTCATTTAGGACAACAGATTGGTAGGCTGGAACACCCCCCCCCATCCTCCAACGTAAATGTAAAGATAAAGACAAACATCCATTTTGTCAATATTCCTATACTGAAGGATGCAGTTATATCATTGATTAGTGGATGACAGTTATCATTGCAAAAGCGAATGGTAAGAACACACTTGTGCTGTAAGTATAACGTAAAGCTTGCAAAACTGGCTACGCCACTAGTGAAGTATATGAAGTGCATGCAAATCAATCTCATTATTCTACTGGCTATAAAAATACATTTCTAAAAGGTTACAATCTAAATGTCCTTGAATAATATAAACATACCTTAGCAAAATAAGTGATTCTCTACAGAGCAATTTCCTTCAAAAAATACCTTCTGTTTTGTCTGAAAGCCTCTTCACCTTCAAGATTCCTAGCTACATGGTTACCTTTCTATAGTGTAGATTCAGCTCTCTAATTTTTTTTTAATTTCCCCAACCCCAGGATTTAATAAAATCCATGTAGGCACAGCATAGAGTCTACACAGAATATTACAGTATCCATGTTCACGGTTCCCCCTCAGCAGCGTACCATGCATATTAATGATGATGCATTGCTGAAGGAGATCTGAGGAACATGAGTATGGAATCAGTGTAGGGACAGGTGTAGTGTTAACCATGTCCACAGATGAGTAAGAGACTCCCTGGACTGTCCTTTTGTGTTATGTGATTATTATTATTTTTTTTTAAATAAAAAAGCATGTTTGAGCTGTGTGGCATGGAGCGCAGCAATGGTAAGTGGCACCCTTAGATAAGATAGGGGTCTATATTAGAACGCCGAACTTTCAAAATTTCGAGTGTTCTAATATTGACCCCTTTTCAGCAAAAACTGAAAATTTCGAAGAAACAGAAAACCAAATTTTTTCCTAGGGAAAGAATTTGGTTGTCCGTTTCTGTTGCTTTGGTATTTTCAGAGCTGTGGTGGAAAGTTATGGGTCGGGTTCAGGTAAGTGTGCGATTGTGTGGACGTGAGGGTTAGGGCGGGTTAGGTGAGTTAGGGTTAGGGCACTGGTCAGGTAAGTATGCGATTGTGTGGACGTGAGGGTTAGGGCGAGGTAGGTGAGTTAGGGTTAGGGCGCGGGTGAGGTGACTATGCGATAGTGATGGACCTTAGGGTTAGGGTTTGGGTTAAGTGGATAGTTAGTGGTGTATGTATAGTTTAGTGTAGGGTTAGGTGTAAGAGTTTAGGTGTATGTGTGTGGATTGCTGTTTGTTTGGTGTGCTTGTGTTGTGTGTATGTGCTTTGGAACAGCAAATGTTTTCCCTAGGAAAAAATTTGCTGTTCTGCATGTCGATGTTTTAAATTTTCGATTAATAGGGTTCAATATTAGAACACTAGAAATTTTGAAAGTTCGGTGCTCTAATATAGACCCTAAGATAGCAGACAACTGCCAGAGATCTAAAAATAGAAACCAGATGTATTTAGTTATTCATTTATATTTAAGTGTATCTGATTGTTTGTGTGGTGCAGTGCTCAGCACTGCTTATAAGTAGCTCAGTGTTATATTTAAAAGTACACCTGATGTCTGAATATCCATGCAGCTTAATGGGTAGAGTTAAAGCTCCATGTGTAGTAGCTGCTCTGCACTCTTCTAAGCTCTGCTGAGACCTGCTAAGACCTGCTAAGTGCCCCATAAACATGATAATGGCTGCCAATATGTATGCACTGCTTGGCTGGTTTACGCTTTGATAATCTCTGCTATGACTATCATTTTGTGAGTTTTCCTGCTTCTCAGTTCAGCTGCACTGGTTTGCGTGGTGCTCAGTGATGTGATGCTTTTTTGAATATTGCCCAATGACATGTAAGGGTGGGAAAACAGCCTATATTGAACTCAGTAGGTGGGACCCCAGCAGAATCCTTTGGAGTTCTGTCTCTGAGGGGTACTATGGCTGGTGTCGGTGAAGGTGCTCACTTTTGGGTGCAAGACTGGCGCATTCTGGAGTCTAGGGTCATGGTTGGACTCCGAGTAAAAATAACATAAAGACTGGCTGCTGCAGGGAGGTTTCCAGGGCTCAAAGTGTAAGGCTGAGGTCTGGGACCAGCTGGCCAGATATTTCCCAAGTGTAACTGGTATCCTCCGCACAGGTGAGAAGTGTTGTCACCACCATGATGACCTAAAAAGAAGAAAGGGGGAGCTCTTGGACACTTGGGTTGAAGAAGCTCGGGCAGGGAATGCCCCACAAGTATGTAAGTACTTTTACCTCTGTTTTACCTATATTTAATGTAAATGTTTGCAAAACTGTTATGCATAATGTTGTGCTCCTCTGCCAACAGCTGCAGAAGAGATGGCTCACAATGTTGAGTTGTACACCAGGCACCTGGCCAGGTTGTGCCATGAGTGTGGTGAGTACATATGTATTATGCTAACTGTAGGCATATAAACAAGAACAGGTAAAGCATTAACTGCATTAAAACATGTACAATAAAGTCTGTACTCCAACACATGTGGAAATAGAGCTGTGTTGCAAAAAATGAATAATGATAACTGTTCTGCAATAAAAACACAAAAACAATACCAGTCACTGCATTAGAATATATACAATAAAGTATGTAGTGGAATAAATGTGGAATTAGAGCTGTATTGAAAGAAAGAAAGAAATAATGCCAACTGTTCTGCAATAAAACATTAATCAATACCAATAACACCAAGGAAAATGGTGTACATCAGGACTGTCTTGTTGTAACCATTGCAGTAGAGCTGTATGCATTCCTGCTGCAAGGTAAAGTGCTGCAGTCAAGTATAACACTGTAATAGCTGTAGAATGCAAGTCTAATGGCTGCCAATTCTATTGTTTAACACATATGCTACTATTCAAGGCTGTCTCTGGGCCAGTATTGTTCACATAATGCTCTGTCATCCAGAGACATCAGGTACGCAAGGTATATGAGTGAGGTAGCCCACTCTATGATCTGATATTGTTTGTTGACTTCACAGATTTTTCAACCTACGAACAATAAAGTGTGTACTCCAGCATTGTTGGACTGACATATAGCATACCTACTATCCACATTATTCTTGTATTTCATGCATGTGTGTTCTACTTTCACTGCAGTCTAGTATAACACTGTAGTAGGCACTGTCAGGTTATATTTTGGTTCCAGGTAAGCTCTAGGCAAATATCAGTCAGTCAGTAATCATCAGTAACTCAGTTTGTTAAATGCTTTGTATATAGTACATGTTGCCACACACACAGATCAGGGTTTGAATCCAGTGCTAGGTAGTATTAAATATTACAGCAGCAGTCATGCAATGCTCACAAATTCTCTCTCCACAGGAATAAAAAGTATATGGATGTAGTAGCCCATATTATGGGTAGATAGTTGTGCGTTTAGATTTCCCAGACTGTTAAAATCATTAGCAGAAATTTAAAAAATCAGCAATGTGCAGTCAGAAATAATATGTGTAGTCCTGGTATGGCTGTATGCCTGGAGGGTCTGTTAAAAGTTGCTGCAAGTGCAATCATAGTTAGTGGGTTCTATTCCCATGCCTGCTGTTTAGTGTCTGTACTGTACACATACATGTCTCTGAAGTGTCATGGTTTCACATTATTTAATTAATAGTGTATATTCTGCCTGTTGCAGGAATACCACGGCAATGAGTACCTAGACTGCAAAGTATCAATATTTCAGCCCACAGTACACCTTGGTGGTTATATAGGTCCACCTGATGTGCAAGTGTTTTGTGTAGGTGTGTACCTGCAGTTGTTATCATTTGGACCATAGTGTCCCATGCATATAGCTTGAGAGGTATATATGTGCTACATCGGCTAAAGGAGACTTGAACTCACTGTAAAAATAAAAAAAAATATATAGATCCATAGAGTAGATAGTAGTACTGTTGTCAAGGAAGTAAGCTGCACTGTTACTGATGGGTTGATTTTTTTCTCTCCCTAATTCTTATCTTCATTTTTTTTTACTGTTATTCATTGATTATGGTTTACTTTTAACATATGTTGTTACAGTAACTGTTTTTTGGGGCATGTGTTATTATTGTTATGTATTATAATGGATGCATATTAACATATCTTGTTAAATGACCTGTTTTGTTGGCCTTATGCTGTAATTGTTACTGGCATGCTGTTATAATGATTGATGTTAAGTTGTCCAATCTCGCCTTTGTTCTTGCTGGATGGATTCAGAGCTGATCCTTGGCTCTGACTCGGCCACTTACTATAGCTTGAGAGCTCTTTAATGGCTTGAGGATACCTCTTATCCCAGAATGCCCAGCATCAGCTGCCTAGATCTCGTTTGCCACTTCAGCTGTGAGGTTGCGTCAATACTGGCTCAGGCTTAGTATAACTTTTTTCTCTGTTTAATATTCTATAATTTACTTGAAAAGTAGTATTTTCTTCACTGATTTATAGTAGTTGTAAATTTATTTAGTCCTAAATCCCTTATCTCATACTTTGCTGTGTTTTTATGTGCTGTGTTGGCCGTCGCCCCTTAGTCGCTAGGCCTTCTGTTTGTTTTCCTGAACTCATTTAAGTTAAGAGAGCCCCCCCTCCCCCCTCAAGGACAGCCATTTAAGTCCTTTTAAGGTTTTTATCAATATAATTTTTATTATTGTAGTGTGTCTGTTTGTATGGTACTTCCTTCTTTTTTTCTTAGTATGTCCAAGGAAGTTAAAACCGTAGGGTTCAAAAAGTGTGACTCATGCTGTCAGAAGATGTGTCTGACAGATGGGCACATTAGTTGTGTCTATTGCTTGGGGGCTCTGCACCTGCAGGACTCTTGTTCTATTTGCCATGCCTTTAGTCCAAGGGTCCTACAGGAGCGGAAAAACAAGCTTATCCTCCATGGATTATTAAAACAGGATTCTCTGGCTAAAGCATCTCAGCCAGTGAAACCTTTGAAACCAGTTAAGCCGTCGTCTCCAAGTTCAGAACCGACCAGTGAGCTTGACAAACCAAGTGTGTCGGTGCCCTCTGGTACCAACAAGATTACTCCTACGTCGGCTCCAACTGTTACTTTGGAGCCATCTTGGAGCCACAAATGAGCTAGGTCTCCTTCACTGGAGCTGATTCGCTCGGTGCCACAATCACCTTCACTTCAAAGCAAGACCAGTCATCGCTCATTTTCCCACTCCTCTCAATCCTCAAGGTTATCGGATCAGGATGTGGAGAGAGTGGCCAGTAGGTTGCTGAAGTCACAGGCCCTTGCTAAAATGCATTCATGCCCACCTTAATAGGCTTCAGCTCCATCCGCTTCAATTTCGATTCCTCCTCCGACTATGCTTAGTTCGAAGCCGAAGTCCATAGACACTCCAATAGTGTTTCCTTCGGCTCTGATGACATCCTCTTTGACTCCAACATTGGCTCCGATTACCTTGGTTCTTCCTCCCATCAAGGTATCTGGGCATTGAAGCTCTCTCATCAGCTACGAGGGGGGAAGGAGTATCGGACTCTTGTCCAACCCCGCTCTCCCTCTCGGAGCGTCGGCTCAGTTGAGCTCAGCTCCCACATCGGCCTCAGAGCCATCATCCTCGGTGAAGACTGGGATTCCTGTCTCTTTAGAGCTGGAGCCCTCCTTGTGCCGAGACCGTGATGCCTTTGAGATCATGCGGAGAGTGATGTCCCCACAGACGACCCCGTTATCGGTTTCATTGGCTCCATTCCCATCAGTGCCTGTGATAACCTCTGCTCCTCCTCCAACTCCAAAGTGTAGGAAACCTATGCCCCAGGACACCCCATTGGGTGAACCCTCTTTTTCTGAAGCCTCCCCAGAGCATTCTGAGTAGGTTCCCTGAAAGAAAAAGTGCAAGAGGAAGTACCTAGACTCCCCTGAGTCTGTCACCTCAGATACAGACCTGGATGAATCGAAGGGGTCCCCAAGGTCCCCCTCTGAAGATGTTTCTTTTTCAGACATCCTTGAGATTCTCAGGCAGAGGGGTAGCTGGACTTCCTTAGCACCCTACGAGGATGATTCTGTATACCTGGACGCATTTGTTTCCCGACCTTCCACCTCCTGGGTGTCTGTGCCTTTTGATTCACTCATGTCTGTAGTGTCTAGGAAGGCTTGGTCAGCTCCAGATTCCATGGAACCTGTCCTGGGGAGACCCAATAAATTTATCACAGCTCCCCAAGACAAACAATTCTTGACTAAAGGTGCCCCAATTGATTCCATAGTGGTAGCAGCAGCCACAAAGATTAAGTTAGCTGAAACCTCCTCATCTGTCCATCCACCAAATAAAGACTCTTCTATGATGGACAGATATGGGAAGCAAATGTTTTCATCAGCGACCTTCTTCCTTAGGTCCCTGAACTATCTTTCCCACTTTACTAGGCTTTAGAGGGATCTCCTAAAAGAGCTTGGAGATAACCTACAAGATCCCACAGCTGAGGGAGCTTCAGCCAAGATGGCTACCCATCTGGTGACTCAATTCAATAGTCAACTCCTCCATGAGGCTTATTTCATATGCAGCCAATGGAGCGAGTAGAGCTGCAGGAACAGGAGTGGCTGTTAGGAGACATTCTTGGCTGTGGCTGTGTCAGTTTGCAGAACCTTTCAGAGCATCCTTCACCAATACCCCCTTTGATGGCTCCTCTCTATTTGGGCCTCAGGTGAAAGACACACTTATCAGGTGCCAGCAGGAAGGCAAGAAGCTCTCTGATGTCGGAGTCCATTTTTCCACTCCTACCAGACCATACCCAAAGGGTCAGAAAGGTGGAAAGATGGAGTTTTGAAAATCCCAGGGACCTTTGCCTGATGCACATGGTGATTTTTCCCCCAGGGGCAGAGGGGGAAATAATAACAATGGTAGACACCACCTTTGTGGCAGAGGGGATCTGCAAAATCAAGGTGACAGAGATACGTTCTCTTCCAAACCCTATTAACATCCCTGAAGGGATGCCCAACTGCTCAACTATGGAGGCAGTCGGGGGAAGGCTTTCATTGTACCCAATCGCCTGGCAAAATATTACAAAAGACAAATGGGTACTAGCCATTATATCCTGAGGTTACAAGATTCCCTTTCAACCCCCTTTTGTTTCAAAATCCATCCTAGATGTTCCACCCAATCTAAGGGATCAGGCAGTCACGGATGTTTCAAGACTGCTAGAAAAAAGAGCCATCCAGGATGTCCCTGCAGACCAAGTAGGATCCAGAACTTACTCAAGATTCTTTTTAGTGCCCAAAAAGACAGGGGACTGGAGACCAATTCTGGATCTCAGCAAGTTAAACAAATCTGTACAAAAAGAAAAGTTCCAGATGGTAACACTGCAGTCCATTCTCCCCTTTCTAGGTCAGGACAACTGGATATGCTCCACAGATCTTCAGGACGCATATTATCATATAAAAGTGGACAGATGGTCCAGGAGATTTCTATGCTTCCGGCTAGGGGCCAGTCATTACCAATTCAGAGCTCTGCCCTTTGTTCTCACCACAGCCCCCAGGGTGTTCACCAAATGCATGGCAGTAGTCATGGCTCATCTGAGACGTCTAGGATTCCAGGTGTTTCCTTATCTGGACAACTGGCTCCTCACTGCTACCACCAGGCAACAACTTATAGAGGCATGTGACTATACCATCACATCCTGCGCTCAACTAGGCATCACAATAAACTTAAAAAAAAATCTGCCTTGTTGCCCTGTCAATCTATTATGTACATAGGAGCAGAGCTAAACACAAGAAAAATTATTGTAAAATTGCCTCAGGAAAGAGTTTCCATTATTCAAAAACAGGTGTCACTTCTCCTGAGGAGCAAAATAATTCAAGTCAAATATGTTCTTCAAGCTCTAGGTTCCATGGCAGCAGCCATTCTTCTAGTTCCCTTAGCATGCTTTCAGATGAGAATCCTTCAGTGGCTTATTTTCACACAATGGTCTATCCAGGAAATACCCATGTCTCATATGGTGCTAATTACGGAATCTTACAAAAGACACCTTTCCTGGTGGATGGTCTCCCCACTAGTTACTCAGGGCAGACCTTTCATGGAACCCCATCCGGTCACCACAGTGACCATGGTCACTTCCCTGATAGGGCGGGGGTGCATTATCTAGGGATGACAGCCCAAGGCACTTGGCAACCTCATGAGTACCACTTGCACATCAACATCCTGGAGATGAGAACAGTGCTCCGAGCATTGCTAGCTCTTCAAGACTCTCTCCCTGCCAGGACTATTGCATTACAGCTGGACAATATGCCAGTGGTTTGGTACATCAACAAACAGGGCAGAACCAGGTCTTAACCCTTGTGCCAAGAGGCCCTCAGACTGTGGCAATGGGTGAATTCCTCCCAACGTTTTCTGACAGCAATGCATAACCCTGGGACATCCAACATAATAGTGGACAGGCTCAGCAGGGCGATCAATCATGCCTCATGAGTGGTCTCTGAAACAGGAAATTGTGGATCTTATTTTTTGCAAATGGGGCCAGCCTTGCTGCAATCTCCTTGCCTCTCCCCTCAACAACAAATGCAGCAGCTTCTTCTCCCTTGTTTCTCCTCCCGGTCAGACACACAGGGATGCTCTAGTCCATGATTGGCCTCAGGGACTCCTTTATGCATTTCCCCTCTTTCCCCTAATTCCAAAAGTCATTCAGAAAGCAAAATCATTGGGTTGCAAAATGATCCTCATTGCCCCCTATAAGCCTCGTGAAATTTGGCTTCCGTTCCTTCATCTCCACCTTCTGGCCAAGCCTTGGATTTTGGACCCAGTACCGGACCTTTTGATTCATCAGTCAGGCAGGCTACACCAATCCCTCCAATCTCTCAAGCTCACAGCTTGGTTACTCCACTTCCAATTCTAGCCAGACTCCCCAATATTTCTCCAGCAGTGCATGGTATTATCGTTTCCTCCCATAAGACAAATTCAAGGAAAGTCTATGCTAGCAAATGGAAAAGATTCTCTTACTGGGCAGAATCCAGACATTTAGATCCTTTCACAGCTCCCATACACAAGATTTTGGATTTCTTAACAGAATTGTTTAATTCTGGTGCAGCGGCTGAGACCATCAAAGTACAATTAGCTGCCATCTCAAATTTTCATGTCGAAGTTTCAAACTCCAGTATAATGTCTCATAAAATCTGCAAGGCCTTCATGAGAGGTATATCTCTACTTAGACCCCCAGTAAAAGAGTCCCTTCCACATTGGGATCTCAATTTGGTTCTGGCTTCTTTGATACTGCCACCCTTTGAACCAGCAGCATCATGGTCCTTGAAAATTCTCTCTTAGAAAACTCTTTTCTTAGTTGCTATTACTTCTGCCAGACATGTCTCAGAAGTTCATGCACTAGCTGTCTGCCCTCCTTACCTAGTTTTTCAAAAATATAGAGTTTCTCTGAGAACCAATCCACCCTTTCTACCTAATGTTTGTTCAGAACACAATTTGAATCAATCCCTTGACCTTCCTGTCTTTTTCCCTAATCATTCCAACAAGGCAGAGTACAGATTACACCAATTAGATGTGCATAGACAACTGCGTTTCTATCTCCATAGAACTAAAGAGATGAGAAAATCAGATCAGTTGTTCATTTCATTTGCAAACAGCAAACAAGGCCTTCCAGTTTCTAAAGTAACATTGTCAAAATGGTTATCAGACACCATAGCCCATACCTACCATTTGCGACAAAAATATCTTCCAACAAAACCCAAAGGTCATTCAACCAGGTCAGTAGCTACTTCGGTGGTGTTTCAATCTAGATTGCCCATAGATTCAGTTTGTGCAGCAGCTACTTGGGCAGATCCTCATACATTTATTTCTCATTACAAAGTAAATATCATCTCCTGGGGCAGGGCTTCTTTTGGTTCCACGGTTCTGAAGAGTCTTTTCCAATGAGCCACCCAAGACTGAGGTGCTAGGGATGCTGTCCCATCCAGCAAGAATGAAGGCAAGATTGGACAACTTAACATAAAAAAGTTATGTACCTACCATAATGTTCCATGTTAGTTGTCCTTTATCTCGCCTTCCTTCTTGCTTCCCTCCCTCCGTCCTCCTTCCTCTAGGATTGAGAGGAGTTTCTCAATGGCTTCACTGGTTAATTTGTTTTATTATTAGTTGCTTCCTAACCAAACCATGACAAGTAACTGTATAGCCAGGTCTATTAATGGATTATTTTCTATATTTATGTCTAGTGTGAGCTATCTCAAAAGAGATTTGGGTAGCTGATGATAGGCATTCTGGGATAAGGGGTAGCCTCAAGCCAGTAAAGAGCTCTCGAGCTATAGTAAGTGGCCGAGTCAGAGCCGAGGATCGGCTCCAAACCCATCCAGCAAGAAGGAAGGTGAGATAAAGGACAACTAATATGGAACATTATGGTAGGTACATAACTTCTTTTTCTATTTATTGTTGTTTCACATAATTTGCATTGACATGTAATTGCTTCATTTCCAATGTTCTGCATTGCTGTTATTATTAACAATGTTTTATTAATAACTAACCTGTACTTATTGCAATACCTCCATTACCACAGCACATTTGGGTAGGCTGGTTCCTGGTAGCCTGCCTACCTTGCTTCAATTGGCTATGACACCAGATCCTAGCATATCTGAGACACAGGCTAATGGTGCCCACCTGTGGCACTGGGTGGAACCACCTCAGGGTATGGGGCCCATCCTCCCCCTGGGATCAGTGGTGGAGGGGCTGCAGTCTCCCAGGATCAGCTGCCAGTCATGGTGCACAGGATTGTTCATCAGAGCTATGAACACTGCCTGCACCAGATTGAGAACATGCTGGCTGACCTGGTGGGGCAGGCTTGCCCTGGCTCTCAACTTCCAGCACAGCCACCCTCAGGGGAGTGAAGAAGCAGTGTCAACTGTCCCATGGGCTGGGACATGAGTCCCACTGCTGCTGTCTGGAGGCACATGAGACTTGGTTCCACAACACCCTCCCCATCCAAGGTGGTTACCCCCTCATGTGTCACACGCTACTCCTGTCTACTTTCTTGCCTGTCATTGTCTGTCTGCAAACACATCCTCTCCTACCCAACATACTTCCCCATGTGTATCTATGTCCTTCCCCTACATTCCACTCTCACCTTAAAAAATGGTCAACTGTCCCAAAAAAAAATCTCCCCATACGTAGCTCTCTATATCACAAACATATCAACTGGACACCACTAATCTGGTTTAATTGGCTTGACAACACAGTTATGTTGTCCTCACCCCTCTCTCTGGGGGTTGAGAGTCCCAATTAATTTACAAAATCTGTCAAAACACACATCTGTTGCTGTACACAATATGGATAACTATGGGTCTTTCCTACACCCTTCCTGCACATTCCTAACTGCTTTTTATTATTTTCCCCCTGCAAGCCCCCATTTCTCCACTTTCCTATCACTCACTTTTTCTTTTCTTTATATTTTTTAGCTTGAGTTTGGGTGGAGCTAAGAGAAGTGACATGGAGAGGCACACTGCGCCACTTCATTCAGCTATGCTTAAATGACCTTTAATGATTAAATGTGTTTATTACATTGTCTGACACATGTACAAAATGAGCACCTCTACCAAGTTTCAAACCTAGGCCTCTCTCACCCGCAGCCTACTGCATTAACCCATCACTCTACACAGATCTGATGCACAGCAAGTGTTTCCAGCGAAACATACTGATTGCCACTTACAGTCATTGTGTATGTAATTCAAATAAAAACTAATGGGAAAAATGGGAGTGTGCCTTGGACTCCTGGTGCAATAATACACCAGTAGACATTCAAAGACATAATGATGGATGAAAGTGAGGCTTGTGGTAGCAGTTATATGTACCCTTATATCAGTAACTTGTGGAAAGGCACCTGCTAAGGCAGCACTGGCAAAGTACATGTAGAACAGGGATCCTTGTGCAGAAATACAACCATATAAAGCCATGCACATACTGACGGATATAGAAATGTTTCCTGCAGCCTGTATATGTGCACATATATCTTGCAAATACATACACATGGGCAGTGACTCAGTGGCACAGTCTATTAAATGCTTTGCCTGCAGTACATTTTGCCACACACAGTCCTGGGTTCAAATCCAGTTTTGTCTAACAATTCAATTACATTATTGTCAAAACAGCAAGTATTGACTGAGTCATGCAATCCTAATCCGCACAGGTTACTGATAGTTAATGAACTGCTGCCCACTTTTGCAAGTCAGAGGCGTGCAGGTAGAGACACACTACACATATCTGTATAGCCTAATTATATGTTGCCTACTACTCTGCTATTGGCCCCATTGCATACCAGATGTACCTTAATCACATGCCTCAATTGGACAGGACAGGGTATCCGTACCCTAGCTCTGCTGAAATGACAGGGCTGATACAGCTGCAACAGTTACACATACAGCTTGCCGTTCTCCAAAATGTCCACCCCCCCATGTGCACTAGGCTGCAACAGCAGCTGCAGCTTGTAGCATACACAGCTGTATGTAAAGATAGCTGCTATAGACCTACCATACCTCCCAACCCCCTAGAACAAGGGAACCAGACACAGCCAGATATAATGAGGGGTAGGGCTAAGGCCCACAGATAGAGACATGTGTAATGGTTTGCCCCTACAAAGATAGTATTTTTATAAATTAACAGCTATTGCATTAGCATGCATATTCTGATGGGTATGAAGTCTCACACTGAAGTGTGTCTCTTTCCTTACTGACCTCAACCCACAATGTTTGCCAGTGAACTGAGAGGTGACCACTATGTCATGGGACACTGACCACACATATGAGGAGAAACTGTGGACATACTCCATAAATCTATACACTTAACAGTAATGGTACCTACCATCTGCAATGCTGTACTCTCCACACCTCAGTGATGTCCATCTTAACAACTAAGAAAGGGGCCCAGATCTACATGAAGGATTACATATTGCACTGTGGTGGCATGTCATTGGCCAATGATAGTGCAATTCAGCTGTTGTGGCTGTAATTAGAAATTCTAAGCCACAGATTGATGCAGTGGAAATTACCTGCTACTGAGCAGTACCTTAAAAAGACAAGCAGCTGCTTATGGGTAATAGCTCTGTATGAGATGTCACTCACACAGAGAGCAGATTTCAAAAAGTATACCAAAAGCAAAGTTCAAAAAAGGAGTATTGCACTCCAACAGGTATGTAATAAATTTCTCCATATAACAGGATGTGGATGAGAGGATGGAGGTATAACGAATAGAGATTATAACAGTAAGCTTGTCTTAGATCTATGGCAATGACGTGTCATGGATCTATGATAATAACATGTCAGTGATACTCAGCTGTCCTACACCTACAATTGTCCATGATTTTTAATCACATTTCAGCTCTGTCCCTATAAATCCCTCCTACAACAGTTTGCTGTTGTAGGAAAGCTAATATGTAGTGACAATGAGTAAGAGTGCACACTCCTATAAAGTCAAACGATGTACCCCCCCCCCATTCAGTCACTATCTCACATACATAGTTCTAACATTTTAAAAGTGTCCTTGAATGTCCGGGATGTACTCTGGCTAAGTCCCTTTTTCTGTTGACATATGTCCCTGTTTCATTGACAGCTATGCCTAATATATCTATCAACCTCTTACAGCATAAAACTAGGACAAAGCCATCATTTATGGGAGGACATAGGCCCATATTCATTGGCAGTGTTTAAATATTTGTCAGAGATCTACAAGTCTGTGTGAAAATGACCAAAACTATGAGGCAAACATGCTGACATTCTGTAAACATCTGTATAGTTGAGAGGTATGATGCCTACAAGGAGCATATACTACAGGAGCCTTGCATTGTTTTCTGTCATTGTGGCACACTGGTGTTGCTGGACTGTCCCCATACAGTTACAGCCCCTAGCATTTCTTCAGTTAAAACTCTCAAGTCTGTACTCCACTGGTGCAGACTATGCGGATGAAGTCAGATTGTAGGGTATATGCAACCTTTATAGTGGTCTGCTGTAGGTGCAGCCTATATGATTATTACCTATTATGCATGCCACCTGCCAAGTACATTATTAGGGACTGTTAATGGCCCTAGTTTAAGTGAAACAGTAGTCATCAGCAATTAAGATAGCATTGCCTTTGTCAGCCATTTTTTTTTTGAATAGCCTTCCTTACTCAGCACTGCATCTCACCATGCAAACAAATGCCCCAAAGGTAAACAGTAGTCAGGACTCAGTGTAAATGCCCCATGAATGGTCATGCTCAGCATAGTGGTATTCCATGCAAATACAATCAAACCCGCTGAAACATGCGGCCCAAATGTAAACAAAGCTTATCAGACACTGTAAAATCCCCCTGCTCAGCAGAGCACTGCGCCATGCAAACAGGTGCCACTGAGTTCCAGCGAGCTTACAAGTCCTCACATACACCCCCTTTGATGTCAGATACCTATTCTGTGGACAACAACATGGTTCTGTGCCTACACAGATGGGATCTGCAGACACAGATACCCATTTGTGCTATTCAGTAACCCCAGCTCATTTGCATAGGGATCCATGCACACAACCTGGGAACAACACATTTCCAGGCACTGCCTCCTTAGCAACAGACACATTCCACCATTGTAGGTATGCCATGCAGTGTCCTATAATGCATTACTGTCACATACTACTAAATTTCATTTTTACATTTTTTATTTTTTTTTTCATAATAGCATGTTTGCACATTGCAGTGTGCCATGCAAACATATGCAGATTATTAAAAAAAATAAAATAATGTTAAATTATTTTCCATATGATTTTGGACACACGGTAGACAGTTTTGCACATATCTGTCTCTGCTTACTATTTTCCCCATCTACTTGTCTTTTACAGTCCATGTTATATTTTTTACATCCTGTACAGAGAATTTTTCCATGTACACTATGAACACCAACATGATCTAAGGTCTGCCTATCTGATTCCTGGATCGCTCCACCTCCCTCATTTGCATGCAATTCACCTGCTTATCAGGTAATTTGCATGCCATGGATACTTCTGTGTATATCTATGCGTGTGCACCACCCAGCTCTATTTACTGGATCATAAACCTGTTTACTTTTGTGTAAGCAGTGTGCCACTATGCCTAAATGGAAAAAAAAGTCTGTTTAGGTTTTTATTAACTTCCCCCCAAGTTTTTTTTGTTTCTAATATCTTGGGGAATGGACCCCATTCCTATGTCAAAGTACAATTAAAGTTTCTGAATTTAGTTTTGTTTCAATTCTTGATGTTAGCCAAAACTGAACTTTGCATCACTGGCAATGTGCCCAGTAATGACTCCTTCTGCAATTCATATGGAGTTACATGTATTGGTAACATATCCAAGTATGACTGTAAATTCCTTTTTTATAAGACCCGTTGGTACTACTACTGCTGGAACTGACTGGGCATCGTTCTTCCACATTGCTCTCATTGCTGCCTGCAAGTCCTGGTATTTTATGACTTTGTCTCTCTCTGAACATAAGACACCGTAGTCACTGGGTGTAGCAATTTCAATGATCAATGCTACATTTGCCTTCTTTTCATGGACTACTATGTCTGGTTTTCTCGCATGTATTTTTTGAACTGTTGGTAATGGGTGATCCCATGTGATATAAGCTTCATCATTTTCTATAATGCTTTGTGGCTCATGTTTCCAGTGTTTTCCAGCCACTTCAGTGCAATAATGTTTGCACAATCCCCAATGCAACAGTCTTGCCACATTATTACATCTTTAAGTATATAGTCCTTTTGCCATTAGTATATTACAACCAGCAACAAGATATGCAACTGTTTCTAATTCCGTTTTACAAAACCTACATTTGTCTGTTTTTCCCATATGTTCAATTGACTTTGTAAACCAACGTGTACGTAGTCCACTGTCTTGGGCCACCAATATTAGCCTTTTGTCTTTTGCTTTAAATTCACCTCTCCTTAACCATTCCTGCATTCAATCCTGATCAACTTGAGGTTGTTCTAAGATTTTTCTATGCTTGCAACTATTTTTATGCATTTTCCACATTTATTGCCTTCTCATCTGATCCTTCACCTTATATTCTTTCTTTTGTTCTATGGCACATTCAGTTGCTGCCTGATTTTTATCTACATCTGGTTTGATTCCCATTCCCGCTTGATGCTAACATGCTTCTGCCAAACTATGCAGGGAAGTCATCTTAGACTTATTCTCCTCATGTTTCAAAACTTTCACTATGTTTGGTTCTTGTGAGGTCAGCAGAAATGTATGCAGTTCCACGATTGCAGATCTATACATGCAATCGATTTTGAGGAGGCCCATACCTACTTCAGAATGGGGAATATATAATCTTCATTTGCAATGATTTTTTATAAATCATTTGATGAGCATGAAGCATCCTTCTTGTTTTACTCTCCAACCTATCCAGCACCTTTTGGGGCCATTCAATCACTTCAAAAAATTAAGTTAGGACAGGAAGACCAAATTGGTTTATACCTTAGACTTTATTCCTAGATGTCAATGCTGTTTTCAGTATTAATTTAAGTCTTCTAAAATATTCCTTACTAAGTTTTATTTGCATTTGTTCATGTTTTATTGTTGATTCTTCATCATTTCCCAAATATTTATGCATTCTATCTTGCTCAAGTTCTTTTATATCACATTCTTGTCCCAAACTGATGTTTTCTTGGTCCTGGAGATTTCTTGTTTTAAAAGTTATTTTTGTACATTTAGCAAGACCAAATGACATTCTTATATCTTTTGAAAAAGTTTTGACCACTTGCATTTGTACTATTATTTCCTCATCTGATGAATTACACAGTTTTAAATTATCTATGAAAAGAAGATGAGAAGTCTTTACACGTTGTTGTCATTTACCATGCAGCCATGACCTAATCTGTTAAGCAGCCAGCTTAATGGGTTAAGGGCAAGACAAAAGAGCAGCAGTGACAGGGAGTCACCCTGGACTATCTCCTTTTAAATTCTTATCCCTGGAATAATAATTTGTCCCTTATTATGGCTTAACTGCAAAGTGGTTTGCCACTGTTTCTTTGTCATTGTAATGTAATTGATTAGTGTAGGGTGTATCTTATACATTTTTAAGCACTCTTTTATCCACGAATGTGGAATACTACCAAATCATTTTTTGTAGTCTATCCAGTCCATTTTACACCTCCATTATGGCTTTATTTAATGAAAAATTATTTTTTTTTTCCATATAACTTTTTTTTATTACCCTTTTGTTCTATTGCCAAGATTGAAATTTTTTCTAAATGACTTTAAATTCTGTCTGCGTCATTTCCAGTGTATAGTTTATATGTTGTCAGAAGGCAAGTTATTGGTCTATAGTTTTAGGAAAGCTTGCAGGTTCACTCTTAAGTAGGAACATTATTTTTCCTATTGTTAACCAGGCTGGTGTCTGTTTTAGGCATACATGTAAATAGTTCTTACTCATGGCTAAATCTTCATGCAAAGATGTTAATACTTCAGCCAGAAGATAGGCACTGAATCTGGGCCTGAAGTTTTCCATTTAGGAGCATTTCTGAACATTGTTTCAATCTCTCTGGCCATTGCTTCATTCCATTTCATATCCTGTACATTTGAATTTCTTGTTCTTTCTTTTTTTTCCTTCTATTTATTTAGCATCTTTGTTATGTTCCACAGAATCTTCATAGATATTTCTCCAAAATGTATCTATTTCTTCTTTTTGTTGTAGTGTTTCAATTCCTTTTGCCTTGTTGCCTTGTTTCCCAATTCTCTATAAAACATTTTTGGGTCATCAATAAACTGCTTATTTTTGGGTTCATATTAGAAGCTCGCAGGTCCTGTTCAGCAAATACGAAAAGAGCAACATGTATTGCGTGAACCATGAAAACAGTGAACTTTAGAAACTGGGAAATTCGAAATGTTGATTCGTCATAGTTGGCCCGTCTGCGGTATAGCTTTGTAAAGTGTGTGTAAGATAGTTACAGACCTTAGGGTTAGGATGCGGGTTAAGGTAAATGCATAGATAGGTAATGTATGTAAGGTTTAATGTAGGGTTGGAAGTAAGGTTTTGTTAAGTGTATGTGTGTGGATTATTTATTTTGTTTGGGTATATCTCTGCAGGGTAAGTGCAATAGTTATGGACCTTAGGGTTAGGGTGTGGGTTAAGGTAAGTGCATAGATATAGTATATGTATGTGGTTTATTTATTTTGTTTGGGTAAGTAGTATGTCGCGGGCGGTGGGGTTGGCCGAGTATGACAATTCATCATTTAAAATTTCACAATTTACGGCATTCGGTGTATTTGTGGTTCGGTAAATATGTGTCTCTCTTTTCGTATTCATTGAACAAGACCTTCGAGCTTATAATATGAACCCTTATTTTCTACTTTTTCTTTATATTAATCTACTGTGCATATCTTCTAAGTTTTTTGCCTGTGCTGATATTTTTAGCTTATTATTTGCAATAGTGCACAATTGATCTTGACCTGTTATAATATTGAGTGTTGCTTATATTGCATCTATCTTTCTGAGTATTTCTGTTGATCTGTTCCCGCTTCTATACTCTTCTAACAGTGACACTTCTTGTCTTAATTGCTTTATACTTTTTTCTATTTGATACCTCCAGGATGGCATTCGATTTCTCCTCTTCCTTTCTGTTACTCTCCTTTGTTCTTGTGGTAAGACTTTCCCCCGGATTTACTAATCCTTCGTGTAAGACTTAATATGTCTTACTCGGAGGTTACAGTTGAACGGATTGATGTCTGCGTGCCATGAACATTCATGAGGGCACGCTGACTCATCTGTAACTCTTACACGGACTGAGTAGGAAAGCAGGGGGCGTGTCCGACTGCCAAGCAGTCTAAAAGTCTACGCCCCTGCAAGGTTTTAAAAAGCATAGTGTCAACAGACAAGAGCGAGTTCGCTCAAATGTACTTGCACTCAACACCATACTCCCTGACACTGTAAACCCCCATCACAGTTATAAAACGTAACAAATAAATTTTATTTTTTTTAAATCCATGATATAGCTGCCCGTATTTGTGCTTGTTTGGCAGGTGTTCCCATTGCTTAACCACAGTTAGCAATTGTGACATTGAAGAGCATATAAGAACTACTTATGCAAATTAATCTAAATACCAATAGCGTAATGGTAGAGCGTATGCACAAAGAGGAGGCATTCATGGTTCGATTCCCACCACTCCCCTTCTTATTTATGTTTTAAATCAGTATTTGAAATAATACCAGACATATATGATTAAAATATTATTAAAAGCAGTGAAATGGCTAATGTATCAGTGAACAAAATATATATTTTTAAAGGATCCAAATATATAATAGCCTGCTCTTAAGCAGCGCTTTACCCAGCTAAACAGAGGTGACCATAGTTTAATAGTGCTTTACTCAGCTAAACAGAGATGCCCATAGTTTAATAGCGCTTTACCCAGCGCAATGTGTTTGCTCAGACGTGCGTGTTGCTCCAACCAGGGCACTGTAGGGCAACAGGGAGCAACGAAGAGCTAAGTTGCTTAAACGCAGCCACAACCCCTAGCCTGTCTAGATAGTAATAAAATAAAAGAACAACAAGGTTCGAACCCAGGACCCTATGCATCATAATCAAAGTACAGAACCACTAAGCCACGACAACATAGAGGAAGCAGCCACTATTAACATTCATATACTTACGAATGGTAGTTTAACCATTACTAAGCAGGTCTGCAGTCAGCTGAGAATTTTACAAAATGGCCAATCACAAAAAAGTGTGGGAAATGCGGCATATTTTAGCCCCATAGGTGGGAATACTCACCATAACACATTTGCAGTCAGAATGGCAGGTGTAGGAGAGGGTTCACGCTTCCGAGCGCAAAGTTGGGGCATCGAGGACTCCAAATACATGGTTTGGCTCCTTGTCTACCGTCATGAGTCAAGACTCCTGCAGGGCCAGTTCCAAGGGATGGAGTACAAGGCAGAGGCTTGGAACCAGTTGGATCGTGACCTCACCAGTGCCACAGACATTCCCCGGACTGGTGAGCAGGTCTGGCACCAACATGCAGACCTGAAGAGATGAAAGTAGGACCGCCTGAACCAGTGGATACAGGAGGCTCGTGGGATGCAGGATGCCCCACAACTGAGTATGTAGCCATGGAATGCAGTATGTAAGAATTGATAATGGAGTATGTATAATGGATAGGTATGTTTCAATATCCCTTCATTTACTTTTCAGCTGCAGGTGACCGTGTTACGAATCAGCAAGCCTATGCTGATAGGCTGCTAAGGTTGCACCACCAGGCAGGTTAGTGATTATTCTGCATGTATTGTTATATAAAATATGTTTTGAGAGCATGAAATAATGTGTTGTAGTCCAATAAAACAGCCATAGAATTGCCTGAATAAGTCCTCTGCATGTACTGCCAGATAAAAACATCAGAGAGGCAGAAAAGGAGTGTAGTAACCCATTAAGAAAGGTAACATATGTCTGGAATAATATCTCTGCAGGCACTTTCATATAACATAAGTGAGTGAGCCTGAAAAAAGATTGTTCTAACCTATTAATAAAGGTATAATATGTCTTGAACATGTCTGCCATAAACACCGTTAAAACAAATAAAGGAGGGAGCCTGTGGAAAAGTGTGCAATGTCATTAATAAAGGTCTAAAACCCAGAGTGTGTCTGTGTCACAGAGTCTGAAATGTTATAGTACCCTTGCATTATACAAACAGTACTGTTTGAAAATGTGCTGGCAACCCAGAGTTATGCAGCCCCATATAAAGTGGGTGATGGAAGTGCTAGTAGCTGTGCAACATATATACAGTCCACAATAGTCAGTTACTGGCTGGCATGAATAAGTAAACCTGGCACACATGTAGCATGTAATTATTCTCCAGAAATGTGAGTGTGTGTTAAGAAATGCAGGGTTCTGTACAAATCGAAGTGAAAATGTCATGTGAAAACATCCCAGATATGTAGATAAAGAAATATAAATGCAAACAAGAAATATGTAGCAGTAACTCCTGAATCCTGGACAGTTAGTATGTCAGATATGGGTCAGGCATATATTGAACTAGCCAAACCCATGACACAACCTAATGTATGGTGGCAAGTGTAATAATACAGGTAGGGGATATACAACTGCAGTCACTGGGAATGTAGTGTAGACTAAAAGGTCATAATAAGATGTTAACTGAGGTTTTTTTCTACACCCTACCGTATGTGCATAAACCATGCAATTCCACACCTCAATGGGTATGTGTAACTTTAAATATTTGTTGGGACATATGTCCTATTGTTTTATAAATATTTGCATTGATGTTGATGCATGTGCCCTGTTCAAACATCACATTCATGGTGGCCTGTTGCTACCAAACATCCCTGCATGCTGTTGAAATATCCACTGTCGTTCAGTATATGCATGTGTTATGCTTGCTGTTCAACTGTTAGAACATTGGTGTGTTGGGTTAATGGGAATATTACTGCATGCTGTTACAACTAATCTGGAATGCTGTTGTTTATGTTGTAATTAAACACACCTAATCACAGAATGTATGGGAAGGCCGGTCCCAGCGGACCCACCTGTCCCTCCTCAGTTGGCGAGTGCACCTGGCATCAGCAGCTTCGGTGCCCAGCCCGGGCTCCCCTCCTCCATTGGTCCTGTGCCACCTTTGGGTGGAAGCACTGCAGGGGATGGGGCTCGTCCCCCCCATGCAAGCGTGGGCAGAGAGGGGCCACCCATCACCCTTCGAAGGGTCCGGGCTGTGGTGCATAGGGAGATCCAGCGTTCAGTCGCTGATCCCCTATGCCAGCTTGAGGCGAGAATGGTGCATCTCTCGGGTGAGCCTGCCCGTCATACTCAGCCCCCAGCACAGCCACCCTCGGGGCTGTGAAGGTGCAGTGGTGACTGCCCATGGGTTGGGATCTCAGTTCCACTGTTACCATCTGTGGGCTCATGGGCTTGCGATTTCCAAACATCCTTCTCCGTCAATTATGTTCACCCAACCCATGTGTCAAACTCCGCCCCTGTATGCGTCTTGTTTGTCTTGTCTGTTTACCTCCCCAACCTACCTCCCCAAATATACCTACTTCTTCTACCTCACATTCTACTCTCACCCGAAAAAAAAAATTAAAAAAAGGGAAATCTGTTCCCACAAAAAAATTACGCCCCCATACATAGCTGCCCAATTCACACACATGTCCATTGGACATGTAAAGTGATAATTCTAATTGGCAGTACAACATATTTTGTTGTCCTCACCCCTCTCTCAGGGGTGGAAGGTTTCAAATTTCACACCAAATTTCATACATATGCACAGCTGTTGCTGGTAAAGAAATGGGCAGCTATGGACCTTCCCTACACCCATCCTGCACATCCCAAGCTGGTTTCCCTACTGTCTTTCCCTCTTTGTGCCCCCTTTTTCACCACTGTCTCTTCCTATCTCCCCATTTTCTTTTCTTTAAAGAAATTAGCGCGGGGGTTAGCGGGAGTAAGCACTTTTAAGCAGTAGTTAGCGGGGGTGCGCAAGTCTGAGCTTGTGTGCACTTAGCTAAGCATCGCTAAACGTCACGCAAACCCGCGTAAACCCACTTACAACTGCTTAAAAGTGCCTTAGACATTCTGTATGACAAGGCCCTTGTGCTGCTCAGCAGCAAAATAAAATACCCTTGTCAGTCTCGAATCCGGGACCTTGGACACACCAGTCTGCATGAAGTACCACTACACCACTGCAGATATACAATAACTCAGTGCTGAAAGCAATATATCATGCATTACCATGAGTGAATGTAAAGAGAAAATAGGAATGGCATAACACAAATCTTGCTCTGTGGGCCTTAACCAGCAGGTGTTGTGGAATTGCATGACATTACTGTGAAAAGAGAATCAGCCATGCTAGTAGGGAATAAGGTTACAGTAGCAGCTTACAAACCGCACACAATATCAGAGCAGGATAAACACTGGCATATTTGCATAGGTCACAGACCAGACCTCCTAACAGTGACTGATCTACAGTGATGACCCTGATTTGTAAACAAATTTTAGCTGTGTCGCTCTGACTCCCTGTGAATTGTCCCTGTGAAATTTACTAACAGTAGGCAGACAAGTGTTTAATCTCATTGAATGACAAATGTCAATAAATGTCAATCAGAAAATGTGTAGTAATACATATGCTCTAAATCCCCTAAAGTCTGAACTGCAAAATGTCTGAACTATATCACAGGTGTAACCCAGTTATATGTACCTTTCCCTGAGGCTGTTCAAATATATATATATGAGAGTATCTGAGGCCTGGAAGAGTCAGAAACACACAGGCATATCAGCTTGTCTGCTGTTACACACTCTGCAAATAGCTGTAGAATGAATCCCAGAAGCATGCCTTTATGTAGAGGTACAACACAGAAATATCAAAGGATGTAGCCATGTACTGCTAGCAACCACCTGTGACAATGCCATTGTTCAGGTGCTGAAAAGACTGCTGTGGTGCACAGTCAGAGAATACTAGGCTGACCTCTGTCTATCATCTGGATATGTCCACAGGTGGGAGCTACTCAGACAGACTACAAGCCTTCATAGACTTACAGGTACACAGCAACTCTGCATGTTCAGCAAGATAAACATCACACGATAATAAATAATGCACACTGCAGTTCTGCACCCCTACCCAAAGGTACTATATACCCATGTAGTCAGGCACAACCAAGGGTGTAGGTAGGCATACACAGGACAGAAATATGTCCAGTTGTCCTGAGCAGACTGTGCTAATGTCAACACAAACCACAAACTGTTCAGAAGTGAGTAACGTACTAATGACAGTATAACAGTTCACAAACAGTGCATGTGCCTGATATTCATAATTGGTAGTACAACATACTTAGTTGTCCTCATCCCTCTCTCAGGGGTGGAATTTTTCAAATATCCCACCTAATATATTGCATATGCACAGCTGTTGCTGGTAAAGAAATGGGCAGCTATGGACCTTTTCCACACAAATCGTGTGCATCCCAAGCTGGTTTCCCTACTGTCTTCCCCTCTTTGTGCACCCTTTATCACCACATTCCTATCTCCCCATTTACTTTTCTGTCAAAGACATGAGCGCGGGGGTTAGCGGGAGTGAGCACTTGTAAACAGTAGTAAGCGGGTTTGCACCAGTGTGTGCATGTGTGCGCTTAGCTTAGCATTGCTAAGATATGATAAGCTACGCCCAGCTTAGCTTAGTATTGCTAACATAAAATGAGCTAAGCTAAGCTTAGCTTAGTATTGCTAAAATACAATAAGCTAAGCTAAGCGTAGCTTAGCATTGCTAAGCATCGCCAAACCCACACAAACCCGCTCACAACTGCTTAAATGTGCCTTAGTCACTCTGTATGACAAGGCCCTTGTACTGCTCAGCAGCAAAATAAAATACCCTTGTCAGTCTCAAACCCCACACCTTGGACTCACCAGTCAGCATGATGTACAAGTAAGCCACAGCAGATATACAATAACTTGGTGCTGAAAGAAATATAACATGCATTACAAGGAGTGAATGTAAAGGGAAAATAGGAAAGCCATAGAATACATTGCAATAAAGAAATATAACATGCATTACAAGGAGTACATGTAAAGGGAAAATAGGAAAGCCATAGGAATACATTGCAATAAAGAAATATAACATGCATTACAAGGAGTGAATGTAAAGGGAAAATAGGAAAGCCACATTGCAATAACTACTGTTGTATGCCAGTCAATTCCCTAATCCCAAAAGAAAGTACATACTCCCATGTATCCAGTGTTAGCATTAGGAGGTGTGAGTAAACGTACACACTGAGAAGAGTGTACTGGAAGAAGCAACAGTTAGGTTTCAGTACAACATGCATTTCACTGGCTACAACCCAGCTTCAGATATGAGACATATACCAACCTTCTGACAGACACAACAGTGTCCACAGCAAACAAGCATGGTCCCCACCTTGCTAAACTGAAAGGCCTAAACCTACCTAATCTATCATTTTATAGCAGTGTCCTGAAATCACAGTGAGAACTGCAATTACCACACAGCAGGCTGCATGCAATTACTAAATGGTGGGCACCAATTGGTGTAGAGGCCATCACATGCACATGTGCAGATACCTACAAAAGCAGCCTGTACTTGCCGTCCACACATGCAATAATATCAGTGCAGCAACTGGAGAGAGAGAGTGCGAGAGAGACAGACAGACAGACAAACAAACAGAGGCAGTTGGAGACACCAACCAGAATAAAAAAAAACAAACAGAGGCAGTTGGAGACACCAAACCCCCCCAAAAAAAACAAACAGAGGCAGTTGGAGACACCAACCAGAATAAAAAAAAACAGAGGCAGTTGGAGACACCAAGCAAAAAAAAAATAAAATAAACAGAGGCAGTTGGAGACACCAACAGGAAATGCTCATCTGTGTCAGCATACATTTGTGTGTTGTATGAATGCCTGATGTGTGTGTAATGATGCCTGTACCATGTCTGCAATCACATGTGTGTTGCAGGGTTTGTGTGTGTACCTAGCAACATGTATACTCTGTTACAGCAGTATGCCATCTATATTAACAACTGTGCACATATGTTAGGTAGGGGTATGGCATCAATGACTAGGGTGGGTTACTGGTTATGCTGTAACTGTACTTCACATTCATTGCAATGGATGACATATTTCTTCATGCATTGGTGTATACTGGTTTGTTATATGGAGTGTGGCAGGCACTGTCAGCCAGTTGTGGGCTGAGCACTGATATGTGGTATTGAATGTGTGTATCCTCTGACAGACGAACAGATGCTATATATGGCAGTTAACTGATATCTGTACTGTATAATATTAAGTGTGCCTCATGACTTGCTCACACATATCGTTTACTTGTCTTCCAGGCTAATGGGTCATCAATGGAATCCCTCCTACACAGCCGCAGAGGAACAGGAAATCCCCCACAGCCTGGTTCAGCACTATACCCTGCTGTTTTCCAGGGCCAGACAGCACCAGCAGGAGCATACTGCACTATGGCAAGATCTTGTTCATCGGCTAAATGACATAGGCATGCATAATCGGACATATGAGCAGGTACGCCATCACTGCAGTGATTTAATTAGACATGTCCGGCGGCATGCATCTGATATCCATAGACAACAGCTTGCCACAGGTGGTGGGGTGGCCATACATCCCCCCCTCACCAGAGTGGAGGAACTGCTCCTAAGTATGGTGACTCCTGGCCTACAGTAGCAACAACATCACACATGTGTCATCATGGAGGCCGGAGCCACCCAGCATGGTGACATGCAGCATGCAGGTAACATGCCCTAGCTGTAGAATACTGTTACATGTATTGTTATATTATGCATATGTGAGATGTGTACTGTGTTTAGCAGTTGTGCTGTCTATTGTGTGCAGTACTGATATTGTGAATAGTAACTGTACACCTATGCCTGTTGTTTTACTGTAGTTTAGCACACTCACAGTAGCAATGCCACAGTTGTGGCCACTGACAAACTGTGTCAAATTCTTATAGGTCCCTCTGGTGTGACAGCAGGGCATACGACACATGCTGGTGAGTGTGTTAACACTTTAAAGTTGGCATTGAAATGTGCATGTCATAGGTGAGGTGTAGGCCATGTACACATAACACACCTACGCATAATGCATGCTGTGCATGTTTGCTGTGAGACGTTAAACATCTCAGTAAAGTCAGTAGCTGCCTCAATCACATGCAATGCACAGAGCATCAGACACAAATGTGGCAACACTGTACTGCACATTGGATAGACATAGTTGACACACATGTACACAACATAACACGTTTGTCATATGCAGTACACCTCAGCATGCTACACATGTTGTAACCAGGCACCCGCTGCTAGGTCACACTTCAGTATCCAACATGTCATCTACACACCACACATATTATACCTGAGGGGTAGAGGCCTAGCATGGGGCTGTGCAACACTCTTCAACACATAACACAGTCATGTTAGGCAATGCTCCCTATTGGGCACCTTACACACCCTTGTGCAACGTGGCTGTGTAATTGTGAACTTAGCCACGGCACTGCGGTTCAGGTACAGCATGCTAGGCAGTGGTTTAGCACACTTTAGTGGCCTTGAGTGACCACATGATGCATGATGATGATGGCTAATGGTACTATACCCCATGCAGTTACAATGGCCATGTCCAGGATTGATATTCCATCACGTGCACATGCACCACTCATCCCATGTGTGTACATAGCATGCATTTGCTACACCTGTGTCCACAATTATCTGCTACAGACACTGCAATCAGACATGGAAATCCATGTGGCACACAGATAACACATGCAGCCATGGTATGTATACCTGTGAGTGATGGAGCACAGGACATTGCAGAGCTTATAATACTTGCACAGAAATGTTGTGTCCTTGTACACATTGTGTTCCAGGGTGTAGGCAATCACCGATCATGTACACACATGCACCACAGCCATGTACACTGTCATTAACTATGGCTGTCTACACTCACACTGCATGGACTTGATCAACACTTATTCTGCATGCTGACACATGTGATGCTACTGTTTGCCTTGTGATACTGTCACCCACCTTCAACCACTATTGAGTATGTTTTGGATTGCTGTTGTGTGTGTGTATCTGCTGTAGTGAGGAGTGTGCATGTGTTCCTGTGTTCCTGTGTACATGTGTGCATGTGTCCATGTGTGCATGTGTGCATGTGTGCATGTGTTCCTGTGTTCATGTGTGCATGTGTGCATGTGTTCATGTGTGCATGCATACATGTGTTCATGTGTGCATGTATTCATGTGTGCATATGTTCATGTGTGCATGTGTTCATGTGTGCATGTGTGCATGTGCAGACCGCAAAGTGTGTTTCCTGTCTTCCTCTCACAGGTGCTGAGTTAGGGGTTGGCGAAACCAGCAGGCGACCTGAAGCCACTTCCACGGATAGTGGTGATGATGACACATGTATTGTGGCACAGGGAGATTTGACAGGGTCTGTCGTTGGTCCACCAATTGACAATACACAGCGTTCAACCCCATCTGTGAGCACACTCATACTGCCATTACATCCCTCACCACCAATGGCCATAGGCGAGGGACAGCATTCAGTTGGCATTGACCAGGAGAGTGTGGTACCCATGGCACTTGCATCCCCTCACAGCAGCCATAGCCATAGACCCGGGATGGTACCACATAGGCAGAGGTCCAGGGGTTCTTGGGGGAGCACCACTGGTCATATTGCCCCTGGCAGGAGTGCCCTCACAGGTCTTATGACGACCACTATGTTCCAGGGTGTAATGCAGGCTCAGGCACATATGAAATGGTACACCAGGCAGGGACTTAGGGCGCAGAGGGCACATTACACCACTATCAATGACAGCATCAGTGACCTTGCCGGTGCCATCCGGACTTACACCGAGGTCATTGATAGACATTGGGGGGAGACAATAGATGCCCTCCACAACATGTCTTCCTTGAGCCACGACCATGCGGGACATTTGCGACGTCGATGCGGATGCATGCCAGCAACAGCTGGCAGTGGTCGCGGACAGCCCACAGTTCACAGCTGCTCCCGTAGTGGCAGTACCAGCCCCAGCAATGCTGGTACTGGCCTGTCCATTGGCCATCCCAGTAGATCACGTGCACGTGGCTCTGGCCAGTCCCAGCAGGGACATGGGTCCAGTCGTCATACCTCTGCCTCTGATGACAGTACCCAGTCAGGGTTGGTACTCGATACTGTCCGTAGTACCCCTGCCAGGCACAGGTACTGTGTCCATAGCCAGAGACAGTGATCTGAACAGCCTAGCAAGTACAGTCTGTGGCTGTCCCACAAACCACTGTATATGGCAGCCACATGGTGGAGCTGTGTGCATGCAGACACACACACATTAAGCAAACAACTAGGGCTCACACATACACACACACATTACATCAACATTGGCCCATGCTGTATTGTTATCCCTCACACACACACTCACACACACACACACACACACACACACACACACACACACACACACACACACACACACAGACATGTCGATTGGATGGGTCAATGTCAGGCTCTGGCAAACAACAAAATGCCCTATGCATATGATGATACATGTGCCGCCTCCTGTCATCTGCATTGTTGATGGAGGGACAGGCTAACATGGTGCTGATGCACAGGGTGACACTATAGCAGTGTAGCAATAATAGCAAGTTGTCAACACGGAAGTGTAACTACATCCTTGTAGGTATATCTGAGCAGACATTATGCATCAAAGCTCTGATTGTCAATGTAGCATTGTTTACACCACTGTTAGGTCTAAGTATGTATTATCCACCCATGTGCCACTTGGCTGATGTGTGATGTGTTGCCAGCATGTGTTAGTGAGTGGACAGTATGTGTGTGATGTGTGCAGTACAGATTAGCAAGTGTACATCTGTGAACATGGTGGGTGCGCACGGTCTGGATGTACATGCATAGTGGACACATGGGACGTGTGGCATACCCTATTGTACACATTGTTAACATCTCATAGCATCTTTCAATGGCCAGTATGCATTCTACTACAGTTATGTACTAACATGGTTAGACGTGTGTATGACATGGGTTGACACTATGCTGTGGGTGATACCGTTAATATCTGTCAATGATTTGCAGTCTGGTAGTATACACAACCTCAACAGCATGACTATAAGCAATCATTGGATGATGTCCTGACAAATGACACACAGTAGTAGGGATCCCAGTATCAATTGGATCCTTCTGGTGCTACACTATAACACTAACCAGTGGTAATGACCGCCACCCATTACTGTGACCACACCTGTGTGTCATATAGCCCCCTTAGGTACATGCAGACACACTAGGGATGTGTCCATCCAAATCTGGGAATGCATGGATTGGCCTACAATGCATTCCCTGGATGGGACGCATATCCTACACAAAGGTATCATACAGACAGATACCTGTTGTCTGATACATGCTGTATAGCAGTAAGCCAACTATGGCATAGTCATCCTCATGTACTATACATACTATCCCGTCAGTACCACACAGGTGGTAGCCCTCAACATGTATGTTGGGTACCATTGTGTACATACAGACCCATGTTATGTCATGTGTCCCTTGATATCCACATATCCATAGGTATTGTGGAGTCCCAAGGTGTATCACATAAGACATTAGAGGCCTGAATGCATATCCACAAGGTAGTCGTACACCTATAATGACTGTCCATTCTTGGCAGACTTTGTTGTGTATGACCATGTCTGACATATACCCCAGGCATATACCCTCACTCACACTACTCTTAAGTAACTGTCATAGGTGTGTGTGCCACAGATGACCTTGGCCACAGAACACGACAGTGGACGGCCGTGTCACATATATACATATGTGACCTACGATCTGAGAAGCAGCGGCACAACCTGTCAATGGAAACAAATGTATTCATGTAGTATGCAGGCTTCACACCTATGTACTTATTGAGGGGACATGTACACATATATATTTGCCATGCAGATACCTGATGTGTGCAATGCACTTACTGTTGTCATCATAATATGTCATACCATGGTAAAAGCAAAACCCATACTGCATTGACTAGCAGTGTAACACACAGTCAGCATTTGCAGGATTCAAACCCCTACCTAACTATGTTATGATACTAGTGAGAGATGCATTAACATGGCATGCTATTTGCTTTACTGGCTGGTTCCTCTTCTCCTGCTGTATTTGTAGGATGGTGACATCATCAAACTTTCCAAAGAGGAATGTACCTCTTTTAGTGAGTTTTCATAGTCTCCAAAAAGGCAACACCTCTCAAAGGAAACTACACACATACATACACCCCCCCCCACACACACACACAGTTTGCAGGATTCAAACCCCTACCTAACTATGTTATGATCCTGGAGAGACACACATTAACATGGCACGCTATTTGCTTTACTGGCTGGTTTCCCTTCTCCTGCTGTATTTATAGGATGGTGACATCATCGGACTGGACATGGTGATGTGTGTACACTTTGTTTTATGCCATTCCAGGAATGGTCCATGTGGGTCAGCAGGTGTCAACAGCTTGAACAAGATTTCAGAATCCTTACCTTGTGTGATCTATCTGTGGACACATTGACATTCCGTCATATGTCAACACATATTTATGCACAGCTTGCTGGTTTTGTGGATACTACATGTGTCTGGGATGTTGATAAAGGGCTATTCAAAGTCTATGTGACACATGTGTAGATGTGTTCATTGATGTATGTCCTGGGTGGCTGTCTTGCAAACAGCCTAGCATGTTTGGGAACCATGATCCGCACATGAACATACCACAGTTGGTAGGGTTGTATGTATGTCAGCTTCCAATAGCTCTGTTTATGACTGCAACCATGATGGACTCCATGACCTTGCAGATCAGACCTCATAGGCGTACTGGACTTGACTTCCCATGGTGTGTTGTGCACCAACACTTGTGGGGAGTGCCATATGTAGCTGTGTCACATTCAACAGTTCCACATCTTGTGTAGGGGGTGAGGCTCAGCTGACTGTTCAGGTGCATGATCTGTTTGTTCTGTAGTTTGTGCATGACACATATTGGGAATCAATGTATTCCACCTGCTGCCATGTTTTTGGCAGTGGGGGTAGCTACTCATCCATTCTACATGTGATATGTGCTGGTATGTTGATGTGGACTATTGTCAGTGGTGGATGGGTATGTACATATGGGCCTGTCTGTCATGATGTCGGCATTGTCACTCAGGTACAGTTGGCCCTGACTCAGGACATATATGGGTGTACATTGATATTTATGACATAGCTGAAGGAGGTGTCATGATTCAGTCTGGACTCCTTCTCAGCTACTCTTTACAAAACACCAACGAACATGAGCACTAATCCCTGTTATACTCTTTTACACGTTCAACACCCTACTGATCCTTTGTGATCAGGCTACAGAGTATGTCATGATAATATCCTGGCATGTCCAGGGGTCGGTTTTGTGTGTACTCTTCAGTCCAGCTGGTGTATATTGTGATACTGACACAATGTCACATCTGCATTGTGTACACAGACAACCCTCTCCTCCTCCCGACAAACTCAGATATATGTGTGAGATGCACCTATATAGACATAAAGGGAGCTGAAATCGCTCGACCCATGACTGGCACAGTCTTTCAGGTGGTGAAGGTGACCACACACCCCACATATCAGTCTCACATATCCTCTAGCAACAGCACTCAAATCACATTAGCACACATAGACATACTCGGATGCTGTAAATGTACTCTACCTAAGCAGCAGAGACCTCCAAAGCAGACACACACACACACACCTGCTAACCCACTACAATACCCACATATCACAATGTTCACAATGTCAGTGTGCCACACAGTCACTGCCCTTCGGGCTAAACAACACACATAATATACTTGTAATAGGCGACATTTATTGTCAGACACACTGACGTACCACTCACCAGCCCTAACAAGGGAATAGTCATTTTGGGCTGTCTGTTGGGTGCCAGGATCTGCCGCATAACACAGGCAGTCAGGTCACTCCAAAGCAAGTACAAGACTGGCACCATCATTGTCCATGCTGGTGTGTATAACCTCAGACGTTACTCCCTGGACCACATGATATGATACATGGAGAAACACTCTGATCATGTAGCCCAGGCCAGTATGACCCTTACCTTGTGTAGCATCTTATACCCACCAATTACGATGTCACAGTATACGGACACACATATCACATTTAACAGTTGCCTAACAAATTTGTTTCATTCATATGGGATGCAGTGTCTGCCTGCGTATGGTGACATGCTTAACATACCACATAGCTTCACTATGGACAGCTTGCACCTGTCACCCTTGGACTTTGGAATGCTGGCTAAGGCTCTTGCTACCACCATAATGCCTTTTCAAAGCAGGGCTCAGAAGACAAACCCACCTCCATAGACATTACACGTTAAATGAAACTAAGGGTAATGCTGCTCAACAACAGTTGTGTTAACCTCATATTGTGGCCACTCAGGACTCTCCTCAGTATGGAGAATAGCAATATCTGTGCACTGACAGACACCTGGTTCAGGCTCGCTTATGCACACCAGCACTATCAGGTTATGTTTCATACCATGCTGTCTGACAACAAGACTTGGAACAGACAACACAACTAGGGGGAGTATCCATATACATCACAGATACACACACCTCCAGGTTAGTAGCACTGCACAAAGCATCACAGACCATACATATACAACTACCATAGTGCAATACTGATTTTCAGTTTGCTGCCTGCTACAGAGCACACTCCCAAACTCAGGAACCACACTCGGCTTTCGTGGGAACTATGGAGAATATGAAGGTCTCCACAAACACCATTATATTGTGTGACTTCATATACACAAATATTGACTGGGGATACTACTCAACCCCCGACACCCTCACCCAACAGTCACTACAATTTGTGGACTCATATGCTATGGCACAACCAGTCAGCACAGCCACAAGGGGGAATACATGTTGGACCTGATCATCACCAACATGGGGACTCTATGTTCCACACCAGCGATATACTCCTCATTGGTAAGGTCAGAACAAACATGTATCTCACAGGACATACATATACCCTCCACACACCCATCCTGGGTAATCTTGGTGAACTTCTCATGATCCAACATCTCACTTCACCGAAGCAAGGTGGTATCCTTCAGAGATCCTGAGACAGTGGCATATACGGCTCACACTGCTGCATCCTTTACATACATATTCTATGGACACCTAGTGGACTGCATGGATTGTGCTATCCCAAATAACAACAGAACCCACTACTACAATGGCAGGGGACCTGTCTGGTAGACCACAGCCATTAATAAGCTGTACAACATCAGGAGGAAGCTACTATATGATAGAGCACAATCCCAGACTGGGAAGGCATCGGTGATCTGTACTAGTAGACAGCTACAATCACTCATGGACTTTTCTAAGGTCTGCTTCTACCAGACAATTGCAACAGACATGTAGGACTATCACACGGCCTTCTTCAGTTATGTCAGGAACCTGGGTGGACACTCACTGATATGCTGTGAGTTACTGCATACTGACTAAACCTACCCTGAATCCACTGGCATTGCCTATATCCTGCAAACAGGTTCAGTGCAGATGTCTCTCACCCATCCCCCTAAGGAGCAACTATCCATCCCAACAGATTATAACCTCCCTGACATCACACAGTAACAGGTGAGTGCTGCCCTCCCCACAGCGTACATCACAGTATCAATGTGACCAGATGGTGTCCCAGCCTGCATCCTACATGAGCATCATGACAAACGCAACCCTCACATTACATCACTGTTCAATATCGGAGTTACCACAGGATGTGTATCCAAGGAATGGCGTACTGCGACAGTGGTCCCGCTCCACAAGAGTTGGTGCCACAACGGACCACAGACAATATTGCCCTATAAGCCTATGTAGCCTGTTCTGCAAAGCTATGGAGCATATTGTCATAGGACTCATACACATAGACATCGGGAACCTACAGACACTGTGTCCTACACATTTCAGCATTGTTGTGGGCAGATCTTGCCTCTTTAACCTGTTTGTATTCTTTAAATGGTTAACAGATCCATCAACATAGGGACAGCTGTCCACACAGCCTACCTGAACCTTGCAAAACCCTTCAGCACAATAACCCACTGGGCCATTATGCATAGGCTCACCAGCGTCAATATGGACACATATCTCACACAATGGATTGATACCTAGATCAGGGATAGCACCCACATGGTCAGAATTGCAGGTGCCATGTCTGACTATACACCAGTTATACATGGCATCCCACACAGCTTGGTCCTGGGACCTCTCTTGTTCAGTATATATTTGTCTTACGTACAGGCTACCACAGGGGGAATATGGCTGAACATGTTTGCACTTGACTGCAAACTGAGTGCCATGATCAACACCCCAGCTGCCACATGCATACTCAATCAGGGTCTCACAGAGATGGATGTCTGGTGCCTGAGCCATAGCCTACAGCTAAATGCCATTAGTTGCATAATCATCCCCTTTGGGAGTAACAACATGCCCACACATTACCACATAGGTAGTACTCTATTACATACGGTAGGAGTTGTTAGGGGTTTGGAGTCATGACTTGTTCGTACTGTTGCCTTTAACATTCACGTTGCCAAAGTGATTGGACACACCTTCTATGTGGGCCACCTTATCCCATATGGTTTCACATCTAGATCAAGTGAGGTCATTGTGCCCCTATATTCATCACATCCATGCTTGGTTGCAATGCCACATTTGGGGTGCACCTTACCTGACACCTGCAGCAACTGTACTGGCAATGGAAGATCCTCACCAAGCAGATCTAGGGACTCACATAGATGCCCTGCATAGTTCAGATGTAGTAACTCCAGCTCTACTCAGTCACTTACCACCTACTCAGATATGATGTGTGCCTGTTGCTTACAGATATACCCAACCCACAATTACTGGACATGCTCCACCTCAGGATATCCAACTCCCTTGGAGCTTCACACTCCAGGGACGTATACCTCAGCAGAGATGTTAATAGGACATTCTGGAGGGACGGATTCTTATCCCAGAGGCTCCACTCATTACAGAATGTAATCCCAGTTTCACATAGGCAGAGCCACCCACTGACCACCTACTGGAGACATCTTGATGACTGTATGGGTGATTGTATATTTACCCCTGGGATATCTTCTGTGTCCCTGCTAGACAGAGGCACACTAGCCTAAACATACATGGGCTATCTTGTGTGAACTACTATTCACACACACAGTGTAGTAATCTGACTGGGTTGCGAATGCCAAACACACTCTGGCTAGGCTTGTACATGCCCTATGGCAGATAGCCTAGTATCAACCTCTGAACCTATGCTAATGTTCAAGATGCACAATGTTTATTGCTAATACTGTTTGCAGGTCTTTATCATCTTTGCTTTACCAGTTTCCATGAACAACTTCGGTATCTGCAGAACATATTTGATTATGACAGGATTCCACTATATTATAGATGTGTCTGTTGTCATATAACTGTGTGCACAGGGCAGATTGCTGTATAGTGACAGGTTCCTGGGTTAACACATGCAACTGCCAGATATGCGTGGCCCACTGCTGTACTCTGACATGGCCTAAGTGTGCGAGCATGCCCAGTTCTGACATTCCATGTTTTGTTGCCTGACATTTGTCTCATTTATTCAAGTGTGTGAGCATGGCCAGTGTGACCCTTCAGTATGTTGCTATCTGAGGTCCACTACATTTGTTGATGTGTGCGAACATGACCAATATTAACATTTATACTGTGTGTGTTAGAAGTCAGGATCTGTTCTCACTGCAGGACTCACCTTTGTGTCATAACTCAACAAGGATTATGCTGTGCCTGCAGGGTTTCCATGGAATACTTTGCATAGACTTATCAACATTCCGTCATACAGGTGGACCACTGCAATACTGTCATGGTTTAGTGGTTCAGTACTTTGGCTATAGTGCACAGTATCCTGGTTTCGAGGCCCATCACTGCTTTATATTGTCATACTGAGCAGACCAGACTGCTTAAGGGTCTGTTAAGCAAATATGAGCATGTTGGCTTTTGTTCAGCTATGCCCTACTTAGACCAGGCTTGTCCGACATTGCTCAATATTCACCAACATTGCTGGACGTTGCCCAATATTACTGAACACTGACCACAGTTGTGCTAGTTGGTGTGTGTGATTTTGTTTACATATTCTACATGATGGTAATTGCTGTTTAGCACTGCTTTATATTGCTTAACACATGGCATTCATGCCTTAGGTGATGCTGCAGGGCTGCCTATGTCGGATGCACAAACTATACTCTCTGCACATGTTTGGAAACAGGTAGTGTCAACTTAGGCATCCCTTTTACTTTATGTGTGAGTCGGAGAGAGGTATCATTTCCAGAGTTCCTACTGAGTCAGTGTATGTGCTATGCGTTGCCTCTTTGCCAAGGCCAAAGCATACTGGGCATGCCTCCTTCTCCCTACTGGGGCAGGCTCAGGTTGTTCCTCCTCTGAGTCATGCTCTGCCTGTGATGGCCTTGGCAATGGTGGGGAGCTGTTTGGCCCAGGCCTATGCTGGTCCTGCTGCAGCTGTTTTCACAGGATCATATTATGTAGCATAGCACATACCATGACAATTTGGGTACATGTAGTTGGTGAGTACTGGAAGGCTCCACCAGATGTGTCCAGGCACCAGAACCATGACTTGAGCAGCCCAAACACATGCTCTATTACATTATGCATTTGTGCGTGTGCCTCATTATGGCGTTCCTGTTCAGGTGTGTGTGCATTTCTGATGGGTGTCATCAGCCACAGCTCCAGTGCATAGCCAGCATCCCCCACTAGGTGACCATGTGGGATGTCCCCATTGACAAATGTCTGGTACAGCTGTGTCAGATGCGAGATATGGGAATCATGGTAGCTTCCAGGGCAGCCTGCACACACATTCAGTATTATGCCCAGGGCATCACACACGACCTGGCAGTTGATGGATGGGAAGCCCTTGTGGTTGATGTAGACCCTACCTCGCTCGCCGGCTGGTGCTTTGATGCATATGTGCATGCAGTCTATTGCACCCACTGCCTCAGGGTATTCCGCTATTTGCTAGAAGAGATGCATATTGCTGGCCAATATCTCATGGGAATTGGGGAAATATACATGATCACCGACATGTGCTGACATGGCATCCAGAAACTGGTGTAGTACCCTGGATGCTGATGCTTGTGATATCCCCATCATATCACCAGTTTATCTCTGGAAAGTAAATGTTGCTAGTATTCTTAGGCCAACACATACCTTGGTTTCCGCTGGGATGGGTTCCCCTCTGTTGGTTCTGTGTGTGAGGCGTGGCCTGCACAGCTCAACAATTTGCTGCAGGAGGTCTCTGTCCACTCTATAGTGCTCCACTATCTCCAGCTCATGTAGCCCCTGGTAGGTTAACCTGGGCCTGTACACTCTTCTCCGACTCCTCACTGTGGGTTGTCCTGCAGCATTTCCATTGTCACCACCCTCAGCATGTTGCATATGTCGTCTTATAACGGCAATGGCAGCCCCTAACATTTCTTTGTCTCAGTAAAGCTTTTTCAGTTTTCACTTCTATTAGCTTACTGCAGTGTCTCTTGTGAGAAACATAATGGGCTGTTGTTTGCAGAGTTTTAAGTGCTAGGCTGGGCTGGGCTAGTGTACTGCCTGTATAATTGCCTGATTCTGATTGTTTTCACCTGCTAGCTCTGCTAGTACTCCCTGGTAGCTTCCTACTATTTGTTGTGCTTCCTTTTTCCTTTCTGTTTCCTCAGGGGGGGAGTGCTGCGCACACAAGCGCAAACACGTGCACAGCTGCTAACACGTGCGCACACATGCTTACACGGACTAAAACTTGCTTATTCGGGTTAAAATGCGCGCACACCAGTGTAAACCCACTTACAACACCTTATACATGCTTACTCCGACTTAAACGTGCGTACTCACGCTTACACGCGTGCACACTGTCTTACCTGGGTTTACATGAGTGCACACGTGCGCATACCCGCTCAACAAAAAACTTTGGTGTTATCCACGGCATACATCTTCCATTTCTTGCCTTTCCCTAGCCTACCTGTTGACACACCTCTTTCCATGATGCATAAATGACAGCTGACACATGCCACTCTGCTCCAATGAGCTTCACTTCTTTCATACATACCCCCTCGTGATGTCACCTGCCTTCTACTCTGTTACTGCCCATATCCTACTCCTACATTCCACTGACTGTTCTCATTTCCTATGTAAACTTGTGATTCACTATCCTAACACTCATTTACATAGGATTGCCTACTAATGCTTGGTTACATGTCTTAGACTGAGCTTCCCCCTTAGCAACGGCTACTCGGTGGCCATGTTGTCTTCAGCCTGCCATTCCCTTGCATTATACATTAACAATTTCTATAAATTCCACATTTGTGGGTTTTAATTTTTAGTATTCTGGGTTTTAGAGCGCAGCCCGTTTGCGTGGCGCTGCACTACACTTAAACATCGGAAATCGGCGAAAAAAAATATTTTTATTTTTATATTGCATCTGGAAACATTTCCAATGGCCATATATTTGGCCATTGGCATGCTTCCTGCACTGGATGCAACCTTTATTTGGAGCTGTCACGGCTCCGTTTTTCTATTTGCAGAACGGTACTCAGTTGTCAACTGAGTACATTTCTGCAAATAACACTGCTCTGACTCGGACAGGTACGGGTTTCCTGAATCGCAAATCTACCTCATTTGCATGCCTTTTGCCTGCAATTAAGGTAATTTGCATATCCCTGCCCTGTCCGTGTAAGAGCCCTTTTAGGAGCTCTCTTACATGCCCCGACAGGCTGTTCCTGGATCGCTCGTCAGACATGATGGCTGCATGGAGTCTTACTCTACTCTACTCTTAGACTCCATGCAAGCCATCGTGAATCCGGCCCTTTATCTATTATTAATTTAGCTGCAACTGTAATATATCCTATTTGTGTATGTTATATCACATGAATATCCATGGACAGTCTTAATTACTGTGTTCATTTGTTTTATCAAACTTCTAACTTTTGGGGTTTTATTGACCCTTTGTAGTCTATTTATTTCATTGATCTTGCTATGTCTGTCCATCTGTATTAAATCAAGCAACTCTTCTCTTAGATCATTTTCTTCTAAACTGAGGGTGCATTCTTTGTTTTCTATTTTCTGCTAGTATTCTATAGAACATTCCAGAGCATCTTCCTGTGCCACATTCTCTTCAGTTTCATCCTGTGTTATCCATTGCTCTTTTATATGGGAACTCACTGGCCTGTCATTTCACAGTATTGACTCTGTCAGAGTTGCCACAATTTCCTGCTCCTTCCCTTACTGTCCACCTCCAACTAAACTTTTCTACTGGCTTCCTATGGAAAGCTCTAAAGTATCTTCATGCTTCCTGCTTCACTAGATTTCCTTACTTTGGGTGTCCATTGCTCTGTCCTGCTGTGATGTTATCTGAGTTAAATTTTCTACACTAAATCCTTCACTTTGCAGATAATCCATAACCTCAGTTTCTATTTTTTTAACTTTTCCATTACTGATCCTCTTTTCTACCTTTCCTCTTTGTTTTTTTTTTTTTTTTTGTATTGTACCAGTTCCCATGCCTGGAAGCATTTACCTGCATTTCTCTTCAAATATCTTTGGTGCAGCTCTTTTGATAGTGATTAGCTTTGCTTTCTCCTTTGCATAAATAGTGCATCATATTAAATCTCCATTTCTTTCCCATGTACCTTAACAAATCTGATCTGGCCAAGCTCTCATCCTGCTATAATCACATTGCCAGGTTCGTTACAGGCCTACCCTACAGAACACACCACTGTACTAACCTGAAAAAGCTTGGAGGATAGAATTCCCACACCTTCTTCACCAGTCCCAACTCATAGAGGCCTTCAAAATCCTTAAACAACCTGAGAATACCCCAGCACTAAAAAACTTAATGACTCCCTACTCCAATCTAAGCTGCCTTCGCTCAGCAAACAGACTCCTTGTCCAAACAACTAAATCTCTCAACCTAGGTGGTGACGCACTATTTGCCAACACCACTGGTAAAATATGGAACTCTCTCCCAAATAACATCACGCTTGCAACTTCTCTAAGTCAATTCAAAATAGTCTAAAACTCCACTTCAAGTCACACTGGCTATGTCCTTGCTCAAACCCAGACTAGCTCTGTGCCATTAACTAAAACATAAACAACTAGCTAAGATGATAAGTACTTTGTATACTGTGATAAAGAAATATGTATCCTGTCTAACTCTGTCATTATACTGCCTACCGTCCTTGCTAATATGTTATTAATGTTACATTTGTAGTAATCTCAGAAATAGTAATGGCAGTCTTGTACTTGTATGTAAATAGCCTATGTTTTTGTTAAGTTCTTTCAGCTCATTTACTGTACCTAATTATCAATGTAACTCTGTTGGAGCTTTTCTCCCCAGGCCTCCGCTGAAAAAGGACATGTATCCAGTCGGACCATCCCGGTTAACAAATGTAAAATAAATAAATAAAAATAAATAAATAATAATAAATATCTGTATTTCTTCTTCAGATGTCTCCAGATCCTCCTGTTTCTCCTTACTTTTGGGACTCATTCCATCATGCTGTGACACAACCTGTGTTAGACTTTCTACACTAAATCCTTCACTTTGCAAGTATTCCATATCTTCAGTTTCTATTTTTAACTTCTACTTGACTAATGTTCTGCTCTACGTCCCCTGTTTGTGATCTTATTATTTTTTTTATTGTGAAATTTTCCATACCAGAAAGCCTTTCCCTGTATTTCTCTTTGGATATCTTTGGGGCTGCCTTTTATGTTTTGATTATTTTTTCTTTCTCTTTTGCATAAATATTGCACCATATCAGATCTCTCTTTCTTTCCCATGTCCATTTCTGTTTTTTTATACCTTTCAAATGTCTGTAGATTTTGTTCTTTATATTTTGTACTTCCTCAGTTTTCTTTTTCAAAATGGCCCACAGTTTCTTGGTCTATATAGTGTTTTTTATTGATCTGTTGTACTAATGAACACAAATTTGATTTTGAAGCTTCTGACAGTTTTTCATGTGGAAGTATTTTTCTTTCCTCTAATTTCTCTTTTAATCTTTTAATATATCTTCTGTCTGGATATTCTGGGCTTCTTGCATAATAGTAACAATGCATACTTTCTTTTTTATCCTCACTAGTCCACACTATCATCTGTATGGCTCTTTTTTGGCTTATCAGTTTATGTAATTTTTGTGGACTCTTACTTCCTTCTACAATGGGAGAGGGGTGGGCATCCTCCCCCTGGGTCTGGCCTAGCGCCATTGTAGGAATGTTGAATATTCTACACTGTCATTTTTTCCAGTCCTAGCACCAGAGCATCTACCAGGATTGGGCATTTTTTTATCCTGGGTCTTGTGTACTCACCTATCTTTTTTTTTGTTTTTAACTGACTTCTGTCCATGAAACAAGCCTTAAAACAAGATCTGCTTAGTTCCTGGATTTGTCACTGCACAGAATCTCGTCCAAACCACCTTTCCTCGATTACACCTAATTCCTAACCTACCTGTCCTCTGCTACCATTTCACTTTTCTCTCCTACAGTCCTCCGTCCACTCCGTTTATCACTATACTTTATTGTTTAACTACACCTCTTACTTCCTAAAATGACATGCACAGTGCTGAATTATATCCAACTTGCCACAGCAAAACGCATCTCATACCTGATATCAAATGTATATACTTTCTTGTATTGTGTACATTTAATTCTAATTGCATTTTTCTTCCTTCTGTTTGTGAATAAATCTCTTTCTCTGTTGTTTTCTGTTGTATAAACCTTGAATTCCTGTCTTGATACACTTTGTGAAAAATATTTTATTTTAATGACTATGAATTGTAAAATGCGTATTTTTTTGTGGAGCTTTTCTCCCCAGGAGTCCACTGAAAAAGGGTACCTGCCCATAGGACTTTCCCGGTCAATAAATGGCAGATAAATAAATAAATAAATAAAATAAATAATAAATAACTATGCTATATAAAATACAGTCTATATATCACTATCCTCTTGGTGAGATTTTATGAAAAATAGGGTCCACCTCATGAAGGTACTCACCAAGACTTGAGGATGTATTCAGTTACAGCAATGCTACTTTCCTTTGATTGCTGATTTATCTTTTCTCCATTTGGACCCTTAAGCACTGTGGATATGCAAATGAACTCATTAGAATTGCTGAATACCAAACTTCTGACTGCATGTAGCTAATGTAAACATAGTATCACCTCTACACCATTGTTAGATGCTAATGGCTTGCAACTGTGAATGATTAGTCTGAGTGAAGGAAAACACAGCAGTAATTCAAACACCTTTCCCTGCAGTGGGCATGTCAGTGAGGATACACTTATAAACTGTGGAACTACCTACAGTGAGCTTTTAAATAAAGCAAAACACCACATGTGTATAATTTTTTGGCCATAGTAGCACACGCTTCCTGCCTTTGGTGAAAACTGTTGATCGCTGTTATGTATTTGTATCACACCTTGCAAGAGTGTAGCTAGGCAAACTCTTTATACTCTACTGAGTACATTTTTTTCTGACCATCACATCAGCATGGCTTTTTTTAGGTAATATTATGTTTACAACTGCTTAAGTGAATGCCTTTAACAACAGTCACAATATTGTTAATCTAAAAACAATATTTTCAGTAGTTTTACAGGGAATAACAGAAAGTGATGCATGCTTGGGGGGCAGCGTTCTGAAAGATTTGTCCATCTTTAAGTGCCAGGTATCTGACAGAGTTATCATTAAGAGCTTTTGAGTCCAAATGGAATTTGCTTGCTACACCTTAAAAGAAAAATGATAGCAAATGCACTATGGATGACATGTCTGATAGTAAAGCAGAGGTAAGTGAAGAATGACCAGAATACAAGCAGAAGACAGAGTTACATTTTTGCAAACATATTCATAAATAACTGTGTGATCACTCATTACACTAATTATGTTAGCCACACACAAACAACCAACCGAGAATGTCCAGCTGTATGAACTATAAATACTGGATAAGAAATGTGAATTGCTTGCATGCTGGACAGCTATACTGAGTCTCAGTACAAGGCTGAGGCTTGGAACAGCCTAGCCAAGGCTATCACTAGTGCAACTGGCATACCATGCACTGGGGAGCAATGTAGGTACCACCACAGTGACCTTAAGATGTGCAAAGAGACACAACTCAGCCTGTGGCTGGATGAGATTTGAACTGCTAACACCCCGAGGTGTGTAAATATACAGATCAAGCAACTTGAAATGATATACAGTGATGTAGATAGTCAAGTCTGGTATGCATAATACTTTCATGTCTCTTTTTTTCTCATTTTTTATTGTACAGCTGCAGAGGAAATCACAGCAAACAGGGAGTCAGATGCTGAGAGATTTGAGCAACTCAAAGAGGTAATGGGTATGTCTGCAGCACAGCTGACCCTGATTGTAGTAAATATATTGTGATTCCATAGTTCAGTATCATCTTCAGCATGCATATCTTAACTGTAAGAGCAAGCATGCACGCTGTCTGCTGTAGCCCTTGGTAATTTTATTAGGCAAATGCAATAGTGTATTCAGATTATGCAGGTTCAGTTCCCACAAGTGATCTACAGAGTTGCATTCACAGTTCAAATTTTTTAATTTGAAATGAAACAATGTTGACTTTAATACCATGTTGTTAAGTTACTCTGTAGTATCTTTACAATCATGTATGGAATGTGTATATTCCAAGGATTACTTGTAACAATTCACAATCATGTTTGTGATTGTGAAATCTCTATAGCTACTATAGAAAGAAGAGGAAGGTTATTGTAATAAAGCAAGAATGAATGTGACATTTCAATGCTGTAATCATCTCTTTTCTTTTTGTCTCATCCCACATCTTATCTCGCACTTTATTGAGGGGATGTCATACTTTTTCTGTCAGCAAACAAAATGATTTTTAGCACAGGAAGGTGAGTGTACTGCTGAGGCTCAGCCTGCCACCCCTCCACTGGCTGCCCCACCAACACCCATTACCTCTGGGGCACAACCTGGCAGTATTGCCTCTACAGCCCCTGCCCTACCTAATCCATCCACAGCAGGTAGCATTGCCCCAGCTGGCAGTACAATGGTACCCTCCAGGAGTATGGGTGGAGGAGGTGATCATGTCACCAACCAGGAGATGCCAGGGATGGTTCTTGATCTAATAGAAACTGGCCTTCTTGCTCATGTCAGTTGCCTGGATATATTTCTCATTAAAATACAAAAGAAACTCCCACATCAAGTAGTCTTAAAGGAAAGTGAGGAAGAGGACAATGACAGTTCTAAGATTGAGGGCTAAATTCTCACTGCTCCCATGCTTGAAGGGCATATGCATCCAATGTCCCCTACCTGTCCTCACTCATGATGTCCCCCAACCTTTTGTATCCATCACCATCCCTGTGTCTGTCTTGTTCATCCTGTTTGTCTACACCTGTCTCCTCTTCTACTCTTCTGCCTGACCCTCACTTTCCTAGGTCCCTTTCCCAACATTAATCTTTTTTTTAAATGCAAAAAGAAAAAAAAAAGAATTGTCCCATACATACTTTGGTTATGAGTCTTCTCAAAACACTTGATTTTGTCCAATTGGCTATATAATATGATTGCATTTCTTGTTACCCATCCGTGCTGTGGTGACAGCACATAGTTATCAAAATGTGTCATGCACACATTACTGTGCTGAAGAAGTGAATATATGTGATAATTTCTTAATTCTCTCTTGCAGATACCTGGATTGCTTCCGCTATGTTCTGATCTCTACTTGTGACCCTATTTCACCACGTTCGAATCAACCCTGTTTTTACACATTTAATCTAGTCAAAAATAGTCACACAGAACACACATGGCCAGAAATGTCCCATAAAAAAGCCTTCACCTTTTATGCTCTGCATTTGCATGGCATTTGGAATCATGAACCAATGCCAAGTGGCAGTGCATGGCTGTATATATCCTATGGCAAAAGCTGGTGAGTTTTTGTCATCAGCAGCACTACTCCAGTTGTCTCCAAGCAATGGTGCTTAAACATGCTGTGCTGTAGGAATACAAGCAGAGTAATAATACCGATGACATAGGTTTGATACTTGCTCTTGGAGATTATGGCTTATGTTATGCAGACCTTTCAAATGGCCAGGATTGCCCCCAATTTGAACTCTAGGTTTAACACTGTCCCTCTTAATCCCTCCAAAATGTGGTCATTTTTGGAGAAGGGGTGTTGAATTCTCCTTACAGAATAGTGACAATCATTACAGTTGTACACATCTGTTCCTGCAGAACATGTATAATAAGTTATCCTGACATATTCCGTCAATGCCACAAATTAATGGTCATGATATTTTAAGTGTCCATGATTGTGCCTGTTTCTGTCTGCATTTGTCCAGAAGTCTGTTGCTATGTGTCCCTGACTGGTTGAAAGCTATGGTGACATGTCAGTCATATTCAAGCAAGTCATTTTGCAGATCTTCAGAGTATGCATATACCCCTAATTTATATGCTATCCTTGCAAAATGTCCTCTCCAGTGAGCATATCAGTGATGTTTATATCACAACCTTTCACCCCCATTGACATGTAACTTTATGTGACCATCACAAATATGCTATCATGTGTGATGGTATAATATATTCAAACAGGAGGTATAAACAGCAATCCATACTGTTAATAAAGCTAGTAAATGCCGAAATCTGTAAGGACAATCTGAGGCATGTCAACCATATACAGAACACTTTTATTGAACCTTTTGAGCGCTTTCATCTCAAAAAGTGAGACTTCATCAGAAACAGAGAAACTCAATTAGTAACATTTAAATACTTGTTTAAAATCATGACATCACTAATTAACCATGACTTTAAAGGTATATATACCCAACCAAAGCAAAGCACATATATTATACAAATAGAGATAAACTAATATATATATATATATATATATATATATATATATATATATATATATATATATATATATATATATTCTTATAAATAACCCTTGGGGTCCAAACTTAATAAATACATTATTGAATTAAACAAAATATGAACTACTGACTCAATTGTAACATTTTAAAATAAATGCATAGATAAAAAAAAATATATATATAAAAATATATATATGTATATGTGTATATTGTGTCATGTATAATATACCTAACCAGTCCCTATCAAATAAATACCACATTTTATATTAGATGTCTTATATAATAATAACACTTGATAAAAAATGAAATAATAAAATACTTCATATTCTATTAGCTCTTTCTAATAACATAGGTGCCAAAGAGGCATGATCATTTAAACCTGGTGTAAACAATGCAGCCAGTCTAAATTGCCACAGGATTTCTTTATTTTTTAAGGTGTTTTTCCAATCACCCCCTCTCGGATTTACCTGTACAATATCCAGAATACCAAAAACAAATTTGTCAAAATTATCACAAACTGCTGCATGTCTATATAGAGCATTTGTGGATTTATCATTTTTTATATCATTTAAGTATTCATATATTCTATTTTTTAACATACGCTCCATCTTACCTACAGAGAAGTGTCCGCTAGTGTGTCACCTGGCTAAATACACCACTCCCCTAGTATTACAGTTACCTTTCTTGAAGTATATTTTACTTCTAATACTATTGTCCAAAACCAAACTGGATTCTTTACTCATATATGGACAATAAGCACACCTACCGCACTGCTTAGTCCCTTGTGTAACTGAGGCGGCATTGTTCAACCTGTATTCTAACAACTGTTTGACGTTATATCCCACCTTATTGATGAATCTGGGTTTATCTCCCACCTTGTTGAAAATCTCTTCATTTGTTCTAAATATACTCCACTTTCTTTCAAAAGGCTGCCTAATCATAGTAGTTTTGGTATTGTACTGTAAAACACAAGCTTTTCTAAAATCCTTAGACGTATCTTTGTCACATTTAATAATGCTTTCAATTACTATTTCTGGAAGGGTACTAAGTAGAGGTTTATATTTATTCCCCCACTCATTATATACTTCTTGGAGAATTCCGTCCAACATATGTGAGGGATAGCCTCTCTCAAGAAACATGTTAGAAATAACCTGAAACTCACTAGTCAAATCATCCTTATTTTATGTCATCTGTGCTACCCTAATAGCCTGTCCTTTAACAATGCTGATCTTTTGTCCTAAAGGATGATCACTCTCAAAATGTAAATAAGCATTGCAAAAAGTCCTTTTTTTATATATCTGTGATTTAAATCTTCCTTCTTCTTTAGATATATATGTGTCCAAAAAACTAATGGCTTGCTTATCATACTGAAAAGTAAAATTCAAGAAATCAGTACTAGAATTTAGATGATCTATACATTTTGTAATTTCATTTTCCAGACCCCCCCACAAGATGAATATATCATCCAGGTATCTAAGATACAACCTAATATTTTTCCAAAACAAACTTCCTATGACATGTTGAATTTCCCAGCCCAGTAGAACTAAATTGGAATATAGAGGTGAACATGTCGCTCCCATGAGGACACCCTTGATCTGCTGATAGTATTCCCCCTCAAACCAAAGAAAATTGTTATCCAAAACTATACCCATAAGTTCACAAATTAATTTAACCATGCCATTCCCCAATTCTGAATATTGAAAAAGGACCTCTTCAAATAATGACAAACCTTCCACTTTGGGAATACTAGTAAAAAGATCTTTTACATCTATTGTTAAAAATATAATATCATGATTATATAATTCTTGTTTAACACTTCTCAAAAATTCCCAAGAATCCTTTAAAAGATGTGGTATCTTATTAACTACATGTTATATGCAGGGATCAATAAATACTGTTAATGGATGAATTTTGGATCCCCTAGCTGCTACAATGGGTCTGAAGGGTGGTTTACTTATGTTTTTATGTAACTTTGGAATACCAAAGAAAACAGGGACCACTGGATCTTTTCTATATAAAAAATCATACATTTCCCTGTCAATTCTACCATCCAACAAATATTCTTCCAAATAACAATCTATTCTGGAATATGCTATATTTATCTGATTTTTGGAGGTTCCTATATAAGTGTTGTCATCAAAAAGTAGATTTAACATCTCGTTCGAATAATCTATACTACGAAATAAAACAATGCCACCCCCTTTATCAGGAACCATAATACGTATATTCCCGTCACTTCTCAAATCATTTAACAATTCATATTCACCCTTGGTTAGGTTCCACTTATTCACACCCCTATGATGTTTGAATACATTATAAATATCCTTCATCACAAGTTTTTCATAATTTTCAACTAGGGCATGTAAAGGGGGATTGTATATACTCTTTTTCTTAGGTATAATATGAACATTTGAACACACTATCTTGTTCTTCTCTAGATGTTCCAAATTGACTTCTAAGTTCAATTTCTTAGTATAAAATTTCAAAGCCACAATATTGTCTACTAAATCACCTTTGGTTAACTAAATTAATTTAACACCTTTGGAGAATAGTTTAAAATAATCATCAGAAATAATCCTATCCGAATGATTGTATATAGTGAAACCTTCCTTTTGATGAACAATGGTGTTACTACATACAATCGGGGCATCAATAGGTATTCCGTCTAATAAAAGTTCTTCTTGTGAGGGTAATAGTTCTTCTTGTGCGGGTAATAATTCCTGTTGTACTCCCCTTTCTCTGTATAATACTGTGCCAATCTCTCTGAGCGCCGGACATTTAGAAAATCCTCACTATCCTGGTGTTCCAAATCTACCTCTCCATTATTCCACTCTGAAATATTCCTCACTACCTCACTATAGCTAGGTGACATATACCTATTATCCTGCCCATCCCGTGCATATTCAGTGGATTGATAAACCTTTCCTTTCTTGATATAAGAACGTTCACCTGGTTTGTCAACCTTGTTAATGTACACCTGTTTATTCTGGTAACTTTTCTGGTCCCGATACAATTTACGTTTTTTCTTTTGAAAAATATTATAACATCTATTATCTACTCTATCAAGCATCTTGAAATACAAAGCACTAAAATGTGGAAATAATAAATCACTTTTAATTTTCTTATCCAAATTCTGAACCTCTGTCAAAATTTGTTCCCTTTGTATCTCATAGTAATGCAATGTTTTTTTAATAAGCCCCAAACCTATTTCATCAAAATATTGTATATAATCCAACATTACTTCATCTGTATAAATGACACCAAAAGGAAATTTATAAATTCTCAAGCCTTGCGGCATAATTTTTAAATAAATACAATGTTTAAAATAAGCAATGTCAATTTCCGTAGTTTTATATCTGAATAATCATTTTTCCAACATATATATCATGTCTTTTAATGAAGCATCATTGTTTCCCCTTTCCCTTGTTTTGGAAGTATTTCAAACATCTTCATGCAAACATTCAGTATGAGAAAAAGTAAACTGTTAGGAAAAAACTTTATCAAATCTGTTTTTAGCATCCTGTTGACTTGCCGTTTCAATTTCACCCAAATGTTCTTTCGATGGTTCATTATTTACATCTATTCTATTTCCAGCAAAAATGAAAGTTATTGAAAACAGTACCTTGCTTTGGACGAACAACCGGGTTCATTGGGTTGATGTTAATATTATCCAAACCAGTGGATATAGGTGAAATGTTTGTAGCAGTCAAGCCCTTATTATTATCCCCTTGTTCTGTAAAAACGTTAACAGGGCTCCTATTGTATGTAGAAGCCACTCCAACACTGCCAACGTAACCCGCTTTAGCACCAGAAACAAAACTGGAACTGAAAAAATTAGGCGATTATTTGAATTAGTCACCATGTTAGCACCGTAACCATTGCCAGTGGCAATTTAGATTGGCTGCAATGTTTACACCAGGTTTAAATGATCATGTCTCTTTTGCACCTATGTTATTAGAAAGAGCTAATAGAATATGAAGTATTTTATTATTTCATTTTTTATTAAGTGTTATTATTATATAAGACATCTAATATAAAATGTGGTATTTATTTGATAGGGACTGGTTAGGTATATTATACATGACACAATATACACATATACATATCTATATTTTTATATATATATTTTTTTTATCTATGCATTTGTTGTTTTAAAATGTTACAATTGAGTCAGTAGTTCATATTTTGTTTAATTCAATAATGTATTTATTAAGTTTGGTCCCCAAGGGTTATTTATAAGAATATGTATATATATATATATATATATATATATATATATATATATATATATATTAGTTTATCTCTATTTGTATAATATATGTGCTTTGCTTTGGTTGGGTATATATACCTTTACATTCATGGTTAATTAGTGATGTCATGATTTTAAACAAGTATTTAAATGTTACTAATTGAGTTTCTCTGTTTCTGATGGTCTCACGTTTTGAGATGAAAGCACTGAATAGGTTCAATATAAGTTTTCTGTATATGGTTGACGTGCCTCAGATTGACCTTACAGATTTCGGCATTTACTAGTTTTATTAGCAATCCATACTGTGCTAACTACATATGTGCTTAATGTTAGGCCACTGAATTGTCTTGGAAATGTACATATATTGACATATTCTGTCTTGGGAACATTGCTATATTTACCATGCCCTCTTTGTCTGTATTTATTCCTATCATTCATGTCTGTACCCATTTATATCGGCACACTTTTCCTGCCCAGTGTATGTTTCCTTGTATTTGTACTTGATGTTTTCCCCAAACATTATTTCATACTGCAAATAATTGTTGTTGTGTACATTGCACTCAGTACACTTTTCTTTACTGTGTTATTATTGCTTTCATTGCTGTGTTTTTATCACGGTGGTCAAGGCAAATTTAAATGCTTCTTGTTTCCTTGGTCATGCTGCTCTGCATGGTTTCATAGTGGCAGCACTATTGCTGGCCATGAAACCTTGCAATTAGCACTGCTGGTCATCCTGCTAACATGTAAACTCTATGTAGGCTTTGTGTGAGTTTACTGCATTCTCAGGTTAGTCCTTTTTTTCAGTTGAAATGTCTGTAATTCTGGTCCCAGAAAGGCTTGACACTGTTACAGGGGCATTGTAAAGACCACTGGATATAAAGTCACCGAATTCTAAGTTGCATGGGAGGTTACTAGATGACAATGTCAGCCTTATAAACATCAAATGTGGGTTGGTTCAGTTTTTGCAAAAATTATTATTTTTATTATTATTTTTTTTTTTTCTGGAGCCTTCATGATGCCAAATCATGGTTATTAAGTATGTATGATTTATTGCTGTCAGGGTGAGGTCTGTGTTAAGTTTTGCAACTATAAGATACAGGTTTTGTTGTGTTAATGTCTACTTTAGGTAGACCTGAGTATTTTGTGGATATATTTTTTCATAAGTTTTGAGCAGTCAGATTAAGAAAAGACTGTGGAGACTTTTGATTTGTTTCTCTCAATGTGTGTATATATATATATATATATATATATATATATATATATATATATATATATGTATTACTGAAGTTTAAGGTATTATCAATATTAAAATAGAATTGGTATTTACATAACTTTGCAATGCATTTGCAACATATATGGATTGGATTGTTTTGTAGATGCCAAATAATGTTAGAAAACAAAAACTTATGTCATACAAAACATGTGCTTAAAAATGTGGGATAGGGCACTATCCTAGAGTCAGACAAAAGTAGGTCATCATAAGGGTCTAGATTCAATGACTCAGTAAGGTATGGTGGGTGTTACTGTCACTTGAGTGAAAGCTTATTATCACTGACAAACTCCCACATGTGAGTCTTTTGTGGTGTCAGTGGCTCAGCAAGTGATACACTTGCCTTTGGAGATAGAAAATCATTGCCATGGGTTCTAGTCCCACTCCAGTTGATTGGATTAATTGTCAATTGCTAATACTGTAATGCAGCATTAGGGGTGATATGGTCTTTCGATGGAAATGTTAAACCAAAATTCCATCTCCTTTAGTCATTGGTAGCCCAACTAGATGTATAAGATCCCATGGCATTTATCAAAAAAGAGTAGAGAAATTCCCCTGTGCTCTGGACAAATTTTCCCTAGTCTGTATAAATGCCACCCCATTTGTCTCTTTAAAAAGGGCCACCAACCCAGTGAGGTTAACTCAGTCAACAAAGGATAAATTAATCAGTTTTGTTTTTCTCACTTCAGAACATTTGTTTCCTCTCACCAGAACAATATGAGGTCTACATTTTATATTCAGAGTTTCAAACCTTTGAATCTCATATGTTCGTCAACATATGAGCAAAGTTTGAAATTTCGAAAATATAATAAAAACTTTAAAAAAATTACCATAATGGTCTGAGCAGGGTGGCAAGCCCCCCATGCACCCCCACACCCCCCTACTTAAATATACCAGTTCCAATATTACACTTCAGGGCAGAAAAGGAAAAATTTTCCATTCTGTACTATATCAGAGCCGTTGCTTTTAACCTTCAAACTTTTCAAAGTTCCATCATATGATGTCGATCATATGACATTCGATCTTTGAAAAGTTTGAATAATTAATAGGGACCCAACATTATAACTCTGTGTCTGGTGGATACAGGATTTCTAGATTTTTGACTGGTAATGACAATTCAAAACTAGTAGTGCTGAGGCTTCTGCTTGTTGAATATTTTGTTTGGTTATGTAACATTTAGTAACTGAATGTTTATAGGCAAATGTGTTCTGTAAATCAACAGTGAAATGATTTTCAATCTATGCAGTGTTTTTGACATTTATACATTTGCTTCTAATTTGAGTAAATGAGCTTGTAAGTCTGTAAATTAAATGATTCTCTTTCAAACATCCCCCAAGCTTAAATGTTCCATTTCCTATGTGTAAAAAACCTACCATTTAAAACTGTGGCCATTCTGTGTTGGGGTCATTTGTTGCATCTTTCACAGAAGCAATAATAATGTACCTAGTCAAAATAAAGACCAGTTGTTTATACCACTGTAACCAATCCACCTTCAATAAGATTTCAAAGTTACCACTTCTGGCATCATTTAATCTTCAGATACTCCTGCACTATCTAGTGACCACTTGTGCCAGAAGATTGATAAAGCCTTGACTATAGCTCAGACTACTATAGCTCAGAATACCAAAGTTTGTTTAGTAGATTGGATGCTTGTCTGTGCAGGTAGGGCCTGGATGAGGGTGTCACTTGGATAATTGCCATTGTTGATCATTGATGTATGATGGTGATTCTTAGGTGTAATTGCCTTCAGAGAGAGAGGGCAGAAACTGTATCACCACAGAGGATGAATGATAACTGCCACACCCATTGCCCATCCTTCCCTGAGATATGAACCAATGCATACAAGGGGGTAATAATCTAGACACATAAACACAACATACTCCATCTCAGAGATAAGATATTGCTCAAGGGTGCATCATCTTTTTTCACCAGTCCTGAACATTGCTCGGAAAATGTCTGGAGGAGGCTGGCTCAGTTTAGTAGACTAAGTGAACGAGGAAAGGGCACTGGGAGCAGCTAATGTTTACTTTGGAAGCCAAAAATTAAAAAAGGGAGCATGATAGACATCTGTCAACACAGTAGCTAAGTTCCAATGGACACTGAGAAGTACCCGATTGTTTGTTGTAGTAAGGAAGGAAGATCTCAGAAGATATTAAAACAGTAGAGGTAGTGAATCTGCTCTTTGCCACTCCAAGAAAAAGGCAAGGGAGTGCAATCTGCTGAAATGAAGATAAGGCAAAAATGGAGAGTTCATTGGACTATATCACTACAGAGTGTGAGGAGATAGAAATGAAAATATCTGTCCATCCAGTATCTTCTCTATCCTGTCTATCTTCTTCATCTCTGTCTTCCGTTATCGACCTCCTATCTTTGCTCACTGTTCAGTCTGTTGAGCTGTTGAGGTATGTCACTACTTTTTTCTTTCTGCTGCTATAGATAGAAACATTTATTTGCATCATTGATGTCTTCTTCTAACATCCTTTCAACATGCATCTTTGCTGTCCTAATCTCCTTTGTTGTTTATCTGCTTCTGTTTATGTACTGTGACTACCTCCATCTCCCTTCCTGCCTTACAAGTCATATGCATTATATCTTGTGTTCCAATATCCTAACATTCCAAAGTAAATAAATGCATTATATATTGTGTTCCGATATTAATCCTAACATTCCAAAGTAAATCAATGCATTATATCTTGTGTTCCAGTATTAATCCTAACATTCCAAAGTAAATAAATGCATTATATATTGCGTTCCAGTATTAATCCTAACATTCCAAAGTAAATAAATGCATTATATCTTGTGTTCCAGTATTAATCCTAACATTCCAAAGTAAATAAATGCATTATATATTATGCTCCAGTATTAATCCTAACATTCCAAAGTAAATAAATGCATTATATCTTGTGTTCCAGTATTAATCCTAACATTCCAAAGTAAATAAATGCATTATATATTGTGTTCCAGTATTAATCCTAACATTCCAAAGTAAATAAATGCATTATATCTTGTGTTCCAATATTAATCCTAACATTCCAAAGTAAATAAATGCATTATATCTTGTGTTCCAATATTAATCCTAACATTCCAAAGTAAATAAATGCATTATATCTTGTGTTCCAATATTAATCACATTTCAATGACACCCATTCAATCTAACCATCAAAACTGTCAATAAAAAGCTTGGCTCTCTCTATAAAGTAAAACACTTTCTCATTCCTCATGCTAAAATTACAATTGCCAGCACACACCTACTATCAACTCTTTTCTATGCCTCCCCCCTTTTTACAAACCTAAACAAGACAACCCTTAACAAACTTGCTTCTTGTTATAATCACATAGCTAGATTTGCCACAAATTCCACCTTTAGAATGCACCACTGCACTAACTTGAAGCAACTAGGGTGGTTAGAGTTTTCCAGCCAACTCCATTTCAACCAACTCAAAACGGCTCACCAGATACTGTATCACCTAGAGAAAACACCAGCTCTGAAAACATCATTCACCCCTATATTAACCTGCAATCTTTACGCTCCTCCAATAAGATCTTAGCTCAAACTACCAAAGCCAATAATTCTGCTGGGGATTCTCTATTCTCAAACTTTGTAGGTAAAATGTGGAACTCCCTACCGACCATGCTCACCTCAGAACCTTCACTCCTACAATTCAAAAAAAAGCCTAAACCCCATCTCAATACTCTCTGGCAATGTCCCTGTTCCAAACCTGATTAACCACTATCATTTACCCTTCTCTTTCCTCACTATCCTTAACCGCTTTTTAACAAGGCGCCTCGCCTTTGTAACTGACCTATGTTTTTTTTTTATATGCTGCTGTTATTTTTTTCCCAAGATCTGACGTATCTTTATATTGTATTGAGAACTCAACTATCTTCCTTTTTTGCATTAACAATGTTCATATGTCTGTTATGTACCTGGAGCTTTTCTCCCCGGGCCTCCGCTGAAAATGGACATGTATCCAGTCGGACTCTCCCGGTTAACAAATGTAAAATAAAATAAAAATAAAAATAAATAAATAAAAATAATCCTAACATTTCAAAGTAAATAAATGCATTATATCTTGTGTTCAAATATCAATCCTAACATTCCAAAGTAAATAAATGCATTATATCTTGTGTTCCAGTATTAATCCTAACATTCCAAAGTAAATACATGCATTATATCTTGTGTTCCAGTATTAATCCTAACATTCCAAAGTAAATAAATGCATTATATCTTGTGTTCCAGTATTAATCCTAACATTCCAAAGTAAATAAATGCAGTATATCTTGTGTTCCAGTATTAATCCTAACATTCCAAAGTAAATAAATGCATTATATCTTGTGTTCCAATATTAATCCTAACATTCCAAAGTAAATACATGCATTATATCTTGTGTTCCAGTATTAATCCAAACATTCCAAAGTAAATAAATGCATTATATCTTGTGTTCCAGTATTAATCCTAACATTCCAAAGTAAATAAATGCATTATATCTTGTGTTCCAGTATTAATCCTAACATTCCAAAGTAAATAAATGCATTTTATCTTGTGTTCCAGTATTAATCCTAACATTCCAAAGTAAATAAATGCATTATATCTTGTGTTCCAGTATTAATCCTAAAATTCCAAAGTAAATAAATGCATTATATCTTGTGTTCCAGTATTAATCCTAACATTCCAAAGTAAATACATGCATTATATCTTGTGTTCCAGTATTAATCCTAACATTCCAAAGTAAATGAATGCATTATATCTTGTGTTCCAGTATTAATCCTAACATTCCAAAGTAAATAAATGCATTATATCTTGTGTTACAGTATTAATCCTAACATTCCAAAGTAAATAAATGCATTATATCTTGTGTTCCAATATTAATCTTAACATTCCAAAGTAAATACATGCATTATATCTTGTGTTCCAGTATTAATCCTAACATTCCAAAGTAAATAAATGCATTATATCTTGTGTTCCAGTATTAATCCTAACATTCCAAAGTAAATAAATGCATTATATCTTGTGCTCCAATATTAATCCTAACATTCCAAAGTAAATACATTGGAATTGTTCTATATTTTTGTTATTTATTTTTTTTTTTATCCTCAGTTTTTTCAATAGCCTTGAAAATTATTCTGCTGAACCATTCCTATACTTTTTACCCTCTAGAGCTCTTCATTTTCTTTGACTCACTTCCCTCAGTATAATCAACTCCCATACATGCATCCAATGTTGTCTTTGACATAGCTTCTTAAACCACCTCCTTCTAAACTACACAGATGATTGATACTGATCACAAAAAGAGCCTTTAGATGGACATTTCTGAATCGGTATTCTTTGGTTGGAAGTGTGCCAGAAATTTACCTTTTCAGGTAGAATTGAGAAAAGCTGACTGAACTATCATAGTATCATGTAAGCCCGAGTATGTTAGTTGTCTTCCATTCTAGCTGTTACCTGGGGTTAATTATCAGTCTCACAGTCTGTTACTTGTATAGCGTAACCTCCTAAGGCAGGCACTTTTCCTCCATGCTGTTTGCTTTACTTCATAAGTTTTTAGGATCATAGGATGCTATTAGGCAATCTACTAGTTATGTCTTTCAAAGTCTAGCCACTTCTGTCTCACTAGTATTCTCACCTATTTGCTGCCCCTGCCTATAAATGATGGGGTGGGCCTGGGTTAGATAAGTGCTTTACCATCCATTCATCTAAGTTATAGTTGAAGATAGTAAGGGAAGTGCATGCTTTACAAGTAGCAGAAGTTTCTTCCAGAGGTAGGAGAGGCTTTTGGAAAGATATGTGTTATGCCAATAAGTATTTATTATATTGCAGTATAGATTTAGATATCTTGATCTTTTTTATTTATTTATTTATTTATTTATTTATTTATCATTTATTTTACTGCTGGTTTTGCATAGATTAACCAGAAGTAGGTCATTTATAGCTTTGCAGACCAGGCATAAATCACCATCATTTTTCTTTTTTATCTTCTGCCCTTGATGATCTTTTTTTGACCTTTGTACCTCATTGATTGATCAGTACTACCAGCTTTTTTTTCCTGAACTACAAGGAGCATGCCTAAGTTGTATCCTTGTTTCAACTCTTATCCATTCTTGGGTCAGAATTCTCCTTCATCTCTAAATCTCACTTTATGCTCTGCATTATACAACTCATTCCCTCCCCTCCATTCTTTGAGATTTCCTTCGGTGTTGCATATTACCATGTGACTGGCTCATGTTTTTGTGCTGTCAGGACTGCCTTGTTTGTCTACCTAGATCACGGCTTACAATTCATCATTGTCCTACCCAAACTACCTCTGTTTTGCACTAATACTACATAGCCAACCTTTCAGTCACACCAGTTCATTCATTTGCAATATTCTGTGCCAATTTTTGTTTTTCTTTACTTAGCACGTTTCCTTCCTCTGCTTCTGAGAGTTCTCCTCCACCTTTCATTTTAATGTAACTGCATGGTCATTAATGTGTGTGTCTCCATCCTAAGTCTGAAATCGACAGTCTCTTCAAGGATAACGTGGTGCCTGCTCCAACTTAGCAGTGGCCTCTCTGCTTGATTTGTCCACTCATCTTTGCCTGTTACTGTCACAGCCAGAAAGTAAGCATCACATTCTCCTTCTGATTTAGTGTGTTAACTTCAAGCACAGTTAACACTTCAGAAGATAATATCTTAACCACCTTGACTGGTATTGATCTAATTCCTAATTAACCCTACTTGCTTGGAGTTTAGCTGGTGATACTGACAGATAATCTCCATTTTGCAACTCTTACTATTTAATCACACAATTTATTCAAGTCTGCAGAGAAAATAACATATCTTTCCTTTTTCCCTCTGCTTCCAGTGTTAAAGCAGGCATAAATCTAAAATTGTCTTTAATTCTCATTAACTATTTATCCATTTTCTTTTTGCAGAACTCTTTTATTATTATTATTATTATTATTATTATTATTATTATTATTATTATTATTATTAAATTATTTATAGCAAGTTAGTCCTGCAACTGAAGGATTAGTGAAACAGTGGACTTAGGAATAATATTTGAAACATGGGTAACATATATAATCACAAATCTAACATAAGGGTTAAAATACTGTGATTATCATTAATTACTGGTGTGTGTGCATGTGTATATATATATGCATGTGAGGGCATATATATGTGAGTGTGTTTGTGTGCTCATTCATGTGCAAAACATATGGATTTATGTCACCATTTATATAAGTCATGAATGCACAGAACATTGGTAACATATTCCTTGCTTATTTTCTGTGAATACATCAGCACATTCACTTTTAGATTCTTACACTCTTCTGTACTGGACAGGCTGAATATGTAATAATTCCATTTTCCTGTCTTTCCTTCCTGCTCCTTTGTATATTTTCTTATGTAATTAACAGTTCACATTCGGAAATTTTCACCTCAGTACAGAAATCTTAACACAAACCGTTGCCATGACAAAGAAATAGATACAAGGAATTATTTTTCCTGAATGAAATTCTTTTGCTGTCTGACACAGAAGTCATTTTCTTTGTGTTGTCTAAACAAAATTAATACTGGCATTTATATTTCAGAGAAAATTGCTTGTAAAAAGTAAGCTTAGCACAGTACAGGCAATATTAAAAGAATATATCTTCCAATCTCTTAACATTTAAAGTATAAATAAATTTATACAGTGAATGCTTTACTCCACTTAGGAATAATTCATGCAATACTGCAATATTTTCAAGTGGTGCATCAGTTACTGTTTTCCAACAACTGTGAAAGTTTAAAGCTAGACAAACAGCATACTCTAATGGTAAATATTAGAGAGACACTACTGCCAATGATATTCAAATAGTTTGTGAAATCTGATTGCAGATAATAGTTGAACCATCTGTGTAATGATTTCTGCATTACATGTACTCATTAGCATTTGACCATAAATGTACAATTGAATTCCACAGCATATAATTTGGTCAATGCTCTCTTATATTAAATTGCAAATTATCTTTAGACTCATCAAGATTCTTTCACATCTATGCATAAACATCATTGTAATTTCAAAAGGAAACCTGCAAAAGTATGGATAATTACTGTCATTATACTACAGTAATTTTAAGAAGTTGGATAAGACAAATAAAGCTAAGGAGATTTATTGTAAACAATTTGTTGATCTGTTTTGATAATATGCATCACTTATATTTCTTCCCAGAAATTATCATTCTTTAAAAAACAGCCTGTTCGCTTTTGTGCAGAGATACCTTGCCTGGTTAAATCAGACATTTGACTCTAAAATGTATATGTCTTTGCTTCGTGGCATATCTAGAGCTCATTAAGTGACAAAGTCCTTATCTGTGTGAAATTTTGTGTGAAACTCTTAGTTGCCTTCACTAATTGTGCCAATCATGTTCTATAAATGTTTGTAACCTTACTGAAGACTGTAAACTATGTTAATTTGTAAATGTTACTAATATTAGCTACTAACTTGGAGGTTTTCTCCTCGGGCCTCCACTGAAAATGGACATATATCCAGTTGGACAATCCCGGTAAACAAATGTAAAATAAATAAATAAAATAAAAATGTAAATAAACTAATGAATTTGACCTGATGCAAAAATACATAATTCCCTAGCTTGAAGAATTACCTTGAATATCCTGCTTTCTCATCCAGTAAACCATTTTAAACTCTTAATAATATTTTGTTAAATGGTTCACATTTGTAGGCCAAATGCATCACTGAAACTAATTTTTATATATGGCACAGAAAACACAAAGTAGTGTGTCACAGAACACTTGCTGTAGAAGGCAATTATTTGTCTCCATAACACTATATTAAATATTGTTAGGAACATCAGAAAGGAAATTTCACAGAAATAAATGATCCTGCTAATTAAACATAAAGCCAATGAGCTTGAATGGCATTGCTGATAGCTTTGTTTGTATATAAGATGTTCATTCATCATTCCCTACATATCTTTGTCTACCTTCAATTATTTTTTTAGAAAATCAGTTGAATACATATGTGGAACATTAAATTAACATTATCCATGTTGACAGAAAATACTTGCTTCTTCTCATTTCTCAATTATTGTTTTACTATCATGCTTTCTTTCTCCCACTTCTCTTCTTGTTTCTTCTCTTCACTAAATGTCTTTACTCTTCTCTTTGTATTGTGCTTCTTTTCATTTGTTTCTTGACATTTTTTTCTTTATTTCCTCCTACCCCATATATATATATATATATATATATATATATATATATATATATATATATATATATATATATATATATATTTATATATATATATGTATATATATATATATATATATATATATATGGATCTAGGACATTTGCTCAAAAAAGCAAGTGTCCGAATCCATATATACCAATCACAGTTTAACGAAAGTACTTTAATCGAAAAAGCGCTTCCATTAATATGTTTAAAAAAAACAAAACCATTAATTAAATGTTTTTGCAGGGGGGCTGTGCCCTCCACACCCCCCTACTTAAATATTCTCACTCCAAGGTCGCACTACAGTGGAGTAATGGACTATTCCCTTACTCACATCGCAGTGCGACCGGCACACCACTCACACATACCCAAAATTCCTGCTTCGATGAACAGCAATTTCAGGTATGTGTGAGTGTGAATTTGACTTTCGGTGAAAGTTAAATTCGCGCCAGTGTCTGGGTTCCATATATATATAGATATATATATATATATATATATATATATATATATATATATATATATATATATATATATATATATATAAACATGACAAAACTAGAACCAAACAGGAGTGTACTGCTAAGAAAATAAAGTATGAATGCAACAACAAGCAGCACTGAGGCCACGGCCAGGGCAGGTTTGTTTCACTACCACTTCTCAACACAAAAGTTTGTTGCAACACCTACGGGTGTTGACTTACGATTGTACTCCACATGTGAAAAAGCTCAGCAAAACACTCTGTTGAGCAGCCATAAGATGAATATTTCAAATGTATTGTCTTCCCAAGCACAACGTATATAATCAGCTCTACTTGAATATCGCAAGTGTAGTTCACCTTCATTACCATAGATGACAACTGCATTCATTAAAACCATCAAGTATTTATTCACATCGATCAATAACTTAAAAATAAAAACAAAAATAAAAAAACAAACAGAACAAAGGATAAGCACTTTTGGGTCTCCTCAATGACCCTTCATCAGATCCATGTATACTGTGCAGTTAGTGCCTGTTTAAAAATTACTCTTTACCAATAGAGTGCTAGATGACGGGTGATGTCACATCACACACATCTTCTCAAACCACGCCTCTTGAGCGCTGGTTTCATGGGAAAAGTAGTGTTTAATCCCGGTTTTATGTGGGCTTGTAGTCTTCCAATCCAATACATTTCTTCCTGCTCCAATCTGTTGTTGTTATCACCTCCCCTTTCTGAGGTTAGAACAATTCTAAGCACTCTGAACTTGAAATTATGCCCTTCATTGTCCCTGACATGTTTGGCAAGAGGATTCTTATAATCTTTGAGTCTGATGTCACTTATATGCGTGGATAGTCTCTCCTCAAGTTGTCTTACTGTCTTTCCAACATAGAAATGGTCACACAATGAACATGTGGCCAAAATATTATATTTCTTGTGTTACAATCAGCACAGAAACTACATGTGTATTTCTTTTTGGTAATGGGATGCTCAAAGCTGTTCTCTGTGCATATATACCCGAACATAGTACACCTTCTACATGGAAATGTCCCTCTTCTATCAGAGTTGACATGTGGTACTAGATAGTCTTCTTTGCATAACCTATTTTTCAGATTACTTGCATTCCTGTAACCAAACGTAGGTACCTCTCCAATCACTTCTTTGCATTCTTCACTTGACAATAGTATCTTCCAGTTCCTTCTAATAATATTACATATCCCCTCAGTATCTGTTGTATGTGTGAGAATCATTTTAACTTCTCTTTGCTCATTCCTATTGTTTCTTGAAGGTGCACTATCTTGTTTACCTTTCAGGTATGGCTTACATCTCATTTCTCTTTCTAACAGCACATTGTGTCTCACTCTCACTATCTCTTCCTCTCTGTATCCTCTCGCCTCCAAGTGTTCAGACATATCATTCATAGCTCTGTCAAGAGTTACATCATTCAAATGTATCCTAGATGTTCTAAGGAATTGACCTCTCATAACATTTCTGTATGTATATTTTGGATGCATGCTGTTCCTTGGTAGTATATTGTTCTTCCAACATTCTTTTTTAAATAGACTGGTTTCTATGTTCCCTTCTTCATCTTGTAGTATTCTCACATCCAAAAAGTCCACTTGACTTTCATTACTCAGAATAGTAAACTCCAAAAAGTTGTTGCTATTCTCTAAATACCTATGGAAATTGTTGAGCTCCATGACTTCACCTTCCCATAAAATATAAATATCATCCACAAATCTCTGGTATATCCTTAAGCATTTATTCCAAGGATTGTTTTGATATATTACTTTATCTTCCCATTGCACCAACACTATGTTAGAATAGCTGTTGGCGCATGGTGTACCCATTGCCACACCATATAGTTGCATATAGAATTTACTGTTGAAAATGAAGACATTGTTCTCAAGTATCAACTTCATTAGCTCACATATGACTGTGATTTTATTTCCTTCATATTCTCCTTTATTCAACATGAATTCTCTTAATGCAGCTATGCCATAGTTATTGAGAATGCTTGTAAATAAACTCTTGATATCCATACAAACCATTACGCGTTTCTTCTTGTCTTTTTTGTTCTTCATATAAACACTTAATTTCTCAATAAATGCTTCTGTATCTTTCAGAACCACTGGTGCTTTTACTAGCTCTTTCTTGATATGGATGGTTCTCCACATATATAGAGGCTGGCTCAGTGATCCATCCTGCCCCTGCCACAATAGGTCTCAATGGTGGTCTCTGTGGATTTTTATGTATTTTTGGAAGGCATTTAAATGCCGGAGTCAGTGGAAACTCCCCCTGCAGATAATTACATAGCTCAGCTGATATTTGACCTCTTTCTTTCATTTCTTCTATGTGCAGCCTCATCTTCATTTTGATCTTCTCTAAGTCACAGTGGTTTATTTCTTTATACGAGGACTCATCCTGTAATAAGATTGTTACTCCTCTATATATTTAGCACTGTCCATTAGGACCACACCTCCCCCTTTGTCAGCAGGTCTAATTGTTAGACTCTTATTTTCCTCTAATTCTTTTAGAGCCTGTCTCTCTTCCTTTGTAATATTGAAGGACCTTTTTATATTATTCTGTATATATTCCAAGATATCTTTTTCACAGACATTCAGGAAAGTATCCATAACTGCACTATTCTGTGGTACAAAACATCTTGGTTTCCTGAATAGGTCTAATTCCATTCCTTTATTATTCTTATACATGTTTTTTAGCATAACATCTCATCCAAACATCTTCAGGCTCACTATTGCTTCATTCTCTTCCATACCTCTTGTGGGTATAAATTTGAGGCCCTTGTTGAGAATACTCTTATGTGCATTGTTTAACTGAAAGGATGACAAATTTAAACTATCATTGATTTCTTCATTTATTTCTCTTCCACATACAACCTTCTCCTTTTTCTCCCACTGCTTAGTGATCTCATTTCCTTTCTGCTTCTCACCTCTCCTATTCTTAGGGGAAAAACTGGAAAACCCACATCTTTTACCACAGCTTTTTGTATGGCACCTGGTCTGTTGTTTCTGCCCTCTCTCTTTTCATTATCAATCATTATACCTGGTGTCTGATTGATCATGGGCATGATTTCTTGATGGAATGTATCTTTCTGCTCTTCAGCCCTTTCATCATTCTCTCTTCATCTATTGTGATTCATTATTCTGTCTTTATTTGTTTCCTTATGACCCAGTGCATCATTGCGTGGATTATTCTGTGGCACTTTATCCCTATGTTCTTGCTGAAATTCATTGTTCCTCGAAACCTGATGTTCTCCATTATACTCTCTTGACCACATAAATACATCGCCTCTCGTAAAATCAGCATAGTCTCTTCTTATTTTCTTGATTTTTATCTACTCCAATTTGTTGTCATACAGAGATATTTTATAGTATGCCTCATCTAACTTGGATTGACAGTCATCATTGCCGAAATTTTGTTCAAGATATGCTTGCATACTTTCAACTTTTTTAACAAGCTCACTCTCTCTAGATTTAAAGTGTTCTATAATTAATTTCATATAACTTCGGCTGTGCTCTAAGTTAAGACTCTGCCATTTCTTTAGCAATTCCGGTTGCAAATTGACTTGCGAGGGCATTAACAAAATCCTCAGACCTCTCGGTACAATTTTAAAATGTAGACATGCTTCTAGATGCTGCCGTGCCATTGCAATCTTTTAAGTTCATATATACTATCTTCCTTCTCTTTCAGTTCTTTATAGAACTTTTTCATGTCTACAACATTCGTTCTTTCATTATCAATCATTTCAGTTTGTACCACTTCATCTAAGAAGTCTAATTTAAGTAATGGATTATCACTGTTGTTAAATAAAATTCTATTGACCTTACTGCATGTTCTGCCATGTCTTCCATCTGTTGGAGTGGCTGGTGTACGATTCAGTATATTGCTGTCCACACCACATTCTTCAGTTTGCCTCTGCATTCTCCCTTCCGCCATGTCTCCCGTTGTTCTCCTCAAAAAAGAAATAAATCCAAGCACGACAAAACTAGAACCAAACAGGAGTGTACTGCTAAGAAAATAAACTATGAATGCAACAACAAGCACCACTGAGACCACGGCCAGGGCAGGTTTGTTTCACTACCACTTCTCAACACAAAAGTTTGTTTGCTGCAACACCTACGGGTGTTTGCTTACGATTGTACTCCACATGTAAAAAAGCTCAGCAAAACACTCTGTTGAGAAGCCATAAGATGAGTATTTCAAATGTATTGTCTTCCCAAGCACAACGTATATAATCAGCTCTACTTGAATATCGGCAAGTGTAGTTCACCTTCGTTACCATAGACGACAACTGCATTCATTAAAACCATCAAGTATTTATTCACATCGATCAATAACTTAAAAATAAAAACAAAAATAAAAAAACAAACAGAACAAAGGATAAGCACTTTTGGGTCTCCTCAATGACCCTTCATCAGATCCATGTATACTGTGCAGTTAGTGCCTGTTTAAAAATTACTCTCTACCAATAGAGTGCTAGATGATGGGTGATGTCTCATTGCACACATCTTCTCAAACCATGTTCTTCTTTCTTTCAGATGGATTTCTTCTACATTGTAGCTCAATGACCCCTCACACTTCACCCAAACCACAGCCAATCAAACCTTATCCAGCCTGCTGTTATTATCCTGTTTACATTTTCATTAAATGAACACTTGCATAATAATCAGCATGCTATTCAATGGACTACAATTCACTTCCCTCATCTTTCTAGCACACATAAATAACTATCATATACCTTTCAACACCCATCTTATGCTCAGTGCTTAGTCTGTTGCTCTCAATGACAATTTCTTCATTTTATTTGTATAGCCCAAAACATTTACAAAATATCTCACATGCATCTTTTTAAACAAATGTATATAAAAGTAAATAGCTCATCTCACAAATTAGTAACAAAGAACAACTGTAAAACCAAGTGACAGTGTATATTCCAATGCACCCTACCCAGTCTTCAACTATGTGGTGCACTCACCTCAACCCAGGTCCAACCACAATAGCCTCTTCCATAATGGCCCACACAACTAATAATAATGTAACATCTCACTACTGCAACTTAGGTAAAACAAGTGTAATATTTTGCATTAACCTTAGAATTATCTGTAACAAAGTAACTGAACTGCAGGCATTCATATCTCATGACAATTCTGATATCCTTGGCATCAAAAAAACATGGCTAAAACTTGAAGTCAGAGACACTCAAATAATCTCATCAGGATACAGGATACAGTATGCTTTGAGCAGACTGAATATCCAGAAAAGCAAGTGTGGTACGTATTATATACTTAAACACCTAACTATATCCCTTTATCAGAAAAAGCATCCCTCTTTCAATAATGTAGAGATTCTTATTGCCTAGCACATTCTAACCACTTCTAATACCATATGTATCATAGCCTTATATATTCCACTTGACAAAGCAGCTAGCATACTATCCTGGGCATATACCAATAGGAGAGATGTCCAAGACTCCAAGAATCTGCCATCCTTGGGGACCTTCACACAGACTGGGGCCAAATTGTATCTGATACCCTCACTACCAGCATAAACCTTCATAGTTTCTTTCAGTCAGCTCACCAGTTCACCAAAATACTATAAACTCTCCTGTAAGGCTTCTACTCTAGACTGGATTCTCTTAATTAAACCCAGTAATATCTATAATTATGGCACATTATCTGACAACATAAGTGACTACCTGCCCAGTTTTGCTAACAGGCTTGTATCCAGTCCAGTAAAACATCACTAATAGAAGAATGTGTGTAAGTTGTCCAATTTTAATGTAGACAATTTCTTCTCCACTTTCAAGCAATACAATTAGAATATGTTAAAAAAATCTTCCTTTAAATGAAGCCACCCCCAAATTTAACAAAACCTTTACCAATATACTAAATTAACATGGTCCCATCAGGGAAAAAAAGAGTTAAAACTTAATTCAGCAACATGACTACCTAAAACAGTAGGCAACTAATGGTGCTTAAGGACAAGTCCTGGAAAGCATGACACACCAACAAATCCCAGGAAAAACTTCTATACTACAGGCAGACATATAAGAAATAAAACCTAACACAGCATAAGGCATGACAAAAAATTCCACTACTTTAACTTACAGCGATTATACCAAAATAATCTTAAAAAAATCTGTTCATTGGTCAAGAATCTAATAAATCCTGCCAAAAGTCAAAAACCCACTCCCAGCACAGAATACACTTTATCAACAGTCATTAATAACTTTAAAAACTACTTAATTCAAACTGTAGCCTCACTTATCAAAGACAATCCCACCATCAAACCAACCATCTACCAACAAAACCCCATGGAAGCTAACTTCTCAATCAAATCTGTTCCTACCTCCATCTTAAGAAAATATCTCCTAAAACTAGAAACTACAACATCCGCTTCAGACAGTCTTCCTCCTGAATCTCTAAAAACTGGAGCTGAGGCTCTGTCTTATCTAATATCTATACTAATAAACAGATCCATTCTATAATCTCATGCCTCATCTATTTGAAAGAAGGCATATATACTTCCTTTTCACAAAGGAGATCCTTCTGCTAACTACTTCAGCTTCAGACCAATTACTATCCTGTCACTATTATCTAAAATATTAGAAAAGTGTAGCCATTACCAGTTACTGCAATACTTTACCATAAACAATCTTCTCTCCCCCCCACACACGGTTTCATGTTTCATCCCAGCAATAGCATCACTACTGAACTAATTCGCTTTGTTGATATCATTAATAAAAACAAAAATACCAGAAGCCTAGTTTCTTCCTTATTCCTAGACCTGTCCAAAGTATTTAATACCATCTCTCACCATAAATGATTACTAGAACTGTCTTCATTAGTTCTCTTGCACTCCAACCTCCCATGGTTTAATAGTGA